>NW_020707441.1:0-1251 GCF_002925995.2 Terrapene triunguis
GGGGGGCATTCTGTGTGACAGTTGTTTGTGTTTCTCCCTGATGCAAACCCACCTTTCTTGATTTTAATTCCCTGTACCTGTACGCCATGTCGTCACTCGCCCCTCCCTCCCTCCCCCTCTCCCTCCCCTGGTCCGTCAGATATAAATTTTATTATAGAATATTTAAAAATAAACGGTACAAAAGATTTGAGGAGTCAGTTGTCGGTCATTGGGGGAACATACAGAGTATGGGGAGGATGTTGTTATGTCAGGGTTGGCAGCACACATAATACATATAGACTGTGATGTCTCGCCTTTTTTCAGACCAGACGCCATAGCCAGCACTGGGATCATGGAGCCCACTCAGATCACCTCGGCAATTATGAGCACTATGAACACCACGCCTATTGGAATAATGGGTTGAGATCGCAATGCCCGGATGATGCAAAGCAGTGCCGCGAGGGGTTCTGGGTACATTGCGTCAGGCCCCTCCCCCGCCGTCACAGCAACGGCAGACAATAGATTCGCGCCTTTTTACCTGGGTTACCTGTGCAGACAACATACCACGCCAAGCATTGAGCCCGCTCAGCTCAGCTCACCGTCACCATATCTCTTCCGGGTGCCGGCAAACGTGGGACTGCATTGCTAAACAGCAGCAGCAGCTTACTGCCTTTTGGCGGTAGACGGTGCAGCATGACTGGTAGCCTTCATTGGCGATCTGGGTGCAGGCAGCTGTGGGGCTGGCAGCCGTGGTGCTGCATTGCACCAGCCCCTTGCCTTTTGGTAGAAGATGGTTTATTACGACTGGTATCCGTCGTCGTCGTACTGCAGCGCCTGTCAATCATGGGCACCCGGGCAGACAATGATGGTTATCAGTCGTAGTATGCTATTTTCTGCCAAGTGCCCAGTATTGTCTGCTAAGCACCCAGAAGAGGCCGATGGCGATCTGGGTGCTGGCAGACATGGGGCTGGCAGACGTGGGGCTAGATTGCTACACAGCAGCAACCCCTTGCCTTTTGGGCAGTAGATAGCATATTACGATTGGTATCCATCATTGTCGTACTGCAGTGGGTATCAGATGGTGCAATAGACCTGAAGGCTAACTGCCAAGCGCCCAGTATTTGCTGCCAAGCACCCAGAAAATGCCAAGGGCTATCAGTCATGCTGCACCGTCGTCTTAAGATGTAAAAAATAGATTTATTCTCCATTCATTTGCTTCCCCCCTCCCTCCTGCTAAACCCAGGCTTTTGAGTTCAATCTTTGGGGGGGGGG
>NW_020707442.1:0-1013 GCF_002925995.2 Terrapene triunguis
AGAATATGGGGGAGCTGGGAGCCAGGACTCCTGGGTTCTATCCCTAGCTCTGGGAGGGGAGTGGGGTCTAGTGGTTAGAGCAGGGGAGCTGGGAGACAGGACTCCTGGGTTCTATCCCCAGCTCTGGGAGGGGAATAGAATCCAGCCCCTGTGCGCCACAAATCTGGACATCTGGAGCTGGGATTTTCCTCTCTCCATTGACCCCCCCCGCAAATCTGCTGAGCCCCCTGAAATTGACGTGCTTTGGGCTGGACTCTCTCTTGTTTGGGGGGGAGGGTGTTTCAATGCGGCGGCCTGTCCCACCAAGTGCTCACTCTCCAAACCATCCCTGTTTGTTTTAACTCCCTGCGGCTAACCACAATTGCCGGTCGGGGCCTGCCAGGGCCGCGGCTAGTTGGAAGATTACAGCCCTCGCTAAAAGGGTTGGGACAAATTCACCGCAGACGGCAGCTCTGTGGCAAACTCTAGGGATCCCACATAATCGCCCTGAGTTACCACATGGGCTGGGCAGACAGCAGGGGCTGGGGGAGGCAGCGAGCCAGCAGCCCCCTCACTGACTCCCTTTGGGGCCTTGAGCCGTTTTGCTTCCTGGGCCTGCCCTCGCCTCAGTTTCCCCATCGCTACAGAGCTGCAGGAGTGTGGCGCCGACGGCAAGTCAGTGGGTCTGATTCTCTTCTTCCTTACATCGGGGTAAATCAGGAGTAAGCGGTGTAAATCCGCAGCTGCGCTGGTGTAGGTGAGATCAGAATCAGGCCCAATGGGGTCTATTCGGCCGCAGGAGCTGGGATCCCATTGTTAGTTTAAGGCCGGGGATCTCAACCTTTTCCTTTCGGAGTTCCCCCCACCCTAACGCCAGCCCTGCTTGGCGGACCCCCTGAGACCTGCTTGCGGCCCCCGCAGTGGGCCCTGGACCCCTGGTTGTTTTAAGGGCTAATTAGGGTCTAAGGTCTGATGACCCTTAATCCTGCACCTCCAAATTCCCAGGATCACGTCGCGTCTACACTAAGGGTATG
>NW_020707443.1:0-1032 GCF_002925995.2 Terrapene triunguis
GGAGTGGGGTCTAGTGGTTAGAATATGGGGGAGCTGGGAGCCAGGACGCCTGGGTTCTATCCCCAGCTCTGGGAGGGGAGTGGAGTCTAGTGGTTAGAGCAGGGGAGCTGGGAGCCAGGACTCTGTGTTCTATCCCAGCTCTGGGAGGGGAATAGAACCCAGCCCCTGTGCGCCACAAATCTGGACATCTGGAGCTGGGATTTTCCTTTCTCCATTGACCCCCCCCACCCAAATCTGCTGAACCCCCTGAAATTGACGTGCTTTGGGCTGGACTCTCTCTTGTTTGGGGGGGAGGGTGTTTCAATGCGGCGACCTGTCCCAGCAAGTGCTCACTCTCCAAACCATCCCTGTTTGTTTTAACTCCCTGCGGCTAACCACAATTGCCTGTCGGGGCCTGCCAGGGCCGCGGCTAGTTGGAAGATTACAGCCCTCGCTAAAAGGGTTGGGACAAATTCACCGCAGACGGCAGCTCTGTGGCAAACTCTAGGGATCCCACATAATCGCCCTGAGTTACCACATGGGCTGGGCAGACAGCAGGGGCTGGGGGAGGCAGCGAGCCAGCAGCCCCGTCACTGACTCCCTTTGGGGCCTTGAGCCGTTTTGCTTCCCGGGCCTGCCCTCGCCTCAGTTTCCCCATCGCTACAGAGCTGCAGGAGTGTGGCGCCGACGGCAAGTCAGTGGGTCTGATTCTCTTCTTCCTTACATCGGGGTAAATCAGGAGTAAGCGGTGTAAATCCGCAGCTGCGCTGGTGTAGGTGAGATCAGAATCAGGCTCAATGGGGTCTATTCGGCCGCAGGGGCTGGGGTCCCATTGTTAGTTTAAGGCCGGGGATCTCAACCTTTTCCTTTCGGAGTTCCCCCCACCCTAATGCCAGCCCTGCTTGGCGGACCCCCTGAGACCTGCTTGCGGCCCCCGCAGTGGGCCCTGGACCCCTGGTTGTTTTAAGGGCTAATTAGGGTCTAAGGTCTGATGACCCTTAATCCCGCACCTCCAAATTCCCAGGATCACGTCGCGTCTACACTAAGGGTATG
>NW_020707444.1:0-5336 GCF_002925995.2 Terrapene triunguis
CCCTACATTTGAACCCTAAAGTTCAAAGTGGGGATCCAGCCTTGACATGGTGGCAGCGGTGGGATCGTTTTAACCCAAAAGCCAGTAAGAGATTTTTTTTTCCTTCTAGCTGCTTGGAGAGCAGAGCTGAAGGTAGATGCATATCTTATCTCTCCTTGCCTGAAGGCAGAGGTGTTAAGTTTTTTTAACGAGGTCCTTTGTTAAGAGAAGGGTTCAAAGGGAGCAAACTTTGACTAACTGGTAAAGGTAATCTACAGGCTGAAGTGTTTTTTTTTCTTTTTACATCCTCGGGAGTAGCTTGTTAGAAAGTCTCTGTTAACTCAGCAGCAGCCAGAGCTAAGTACACATCCCAGTCTCAGTCAACTGCAGAGGGTGTGACCCAGCACAAGAAAACAGGAAAATGACTGCCAAAGAACTAACTAAAAAAATAGAACTGGCCAGACTAGAAGCAGAAGAAAACGAGAGAAAACATCAGAGACTGCTTGAAATTAAAAAACTCGAGGCAGAGCAGCATGAAAGAGAAGAAAAAGCCAAACAGGAGGCCCATGAAAGAGAAGAAAAAGCCAAACAGGAGGCCCACAAGAGAGAGATGGAGCTGAAAGAAAAAGAGATGGAACTGGAAGCAGCAAGGACTAGGCAGGATGCAGCAGACCATCCTAACAACTCCTCTCCAGGTACCACTTCCCATCCCAGGAAATTCCCCACCTACAAGGCAGGCGATGATACTGAGGCCTTCTTAGAAAATTTTGAAAGGGCCTGCCTTGGATACAACATCCCTCTAACCCAGTACATGGTAGAGCTGAGACCGCAGCTCAGTGGACCCTTAGCAGAGGTGGCGGCTGAAATGCCTAAGGAACACATGAACAGTTATGAACTTTTTAAAAACAAGGCCAGAATCAGAATGGGGCTAACACCTGAGCATGCCCGTCGGCGGTTCAGAGCCCTAAGGTGGAAACCAGATGTGTCATTTACCCGGCATGCCTACCACATTCAAAAAAATTGGGATGCCTGGATATCAGGAGCAAATGTTAAATCTACGGAAGAGTTGCCCTTCCTATTGCAAATGGAGCAGTTTTTAGAGGGTGTTCCTGAGGAAATAGAAAGGTACATCCTAGATGGGAAGCCCAAAACTGTAACCGAGGCGGGGGAGATTGGAGCCAAATGGGTGGAGGTGACAGAAAAGAAAAAAGCTAGTAGCAGTTGGAGCGAATATCAGAAGGGGCAAGCCGAAACAAAACCTTATCACCGGGGACAACCCAAGGCCCCACCCACATCCCAAGGGAAACCCCAGACGCCTTCTCACCCCACCCCACCAGTCTCCACCAACCAACATCGCCCCGGTGATACCTTAGCAGGGCGATGTTTTAAATGTAATGAACTGGGGCATATAAAGGCTCACTGCCCCAAGAACCCCAACCGATTACAGTTCATTACACCCCAATCACACCAAAGATCCCCAGACCCAGATGTCTCTCTCATACCCTCGGAGCGAAGGGAAACCTTGAGAGTGGGCGGAAAGAAGGTTATCGCTTGGAGGGATACTGGGGCACAAGTGTCAACTATCCACCAATCCCTAGTGGACCCCAAACTCATCAACCCGGAGGCTACAGTGACAATTCAACCCTTCGTGTCACAGTCTGTAACCTTGCCTACAGCCCAGTTGCATGTCCAGTACAAGGGCTGGGCCGGAATGTGGACTTTTGCAGTATATGACAATTATCCCATCCCCATGCTGCTGGGGGAAGACTTGGCCAACCATGTGAAGCTAGCCAAGAGGGTGGGAATAGTCACCCGCAGCCAGGCTAAGCAAGCTTTCACCCCCATCCCTGTTCCTGAGCCGTCCACCAGAGCCCCGTCGGTGTTACCGGAGACCCAAACACAGGTGGTGGAACCGGATCCCCTGCCAACGACTGCAACAGCCGTAGTGGATCCAATCCCAGAGACCCAGCCAAAGCCAGTCCCGGACCCGGAACTGACAACGCAACCAGCACCAGAACCATTGCCAGCACTGAGTCCAGCGCTTGCAAACCCATCTACAACTCCAATGCCAGAGGGCACCAGCGAGCCTGAACTGGCGGAAGTAGCAGATAACCCTACCCAAGAGGCTCAGCCAGAGCCTGAAATACCACATAGTGCACCAGAGGACAGCGGTTCACAGTCAATGGAAACAGCCCCAGCACCTGCATCGCTTCCAGAGGGACCAAGCCCCAGTCCACAGTCCAAGGAGGAACTGATGTCTCCAGCATCAAGGGAACAGTTCCAGGCCGAGCAGGAAGCAGATGACAGCCTTCAGAAAGCTTGGGCGGCGGCACGGAGCACCCCACCACCTCTCAGCTCTTCTAACCGATCCCGGTTTGTTGTAGAAAAAGGACTTTTATACAAGGAGACTCTTTCTGGTGGGCACCAGGAAGACTGGCATCCTCAAAGACAGTTGGTAGTTCCCACTAAGTATCGGGTAAAGCTCTTGAGCTTAGCCCATGATCATCCCAGTGGCCATTCTGGGGTGAACAGAACCAAAGACCGGTTGGGGAAGTCCTTCCACTGGGAGGGAATGGGCAAGGACGTTGCTAATTATGTCCGGTCTTGTGAGGTGTGCCAACGAGTGGGAAAGCCCCAAGACCAGGTTAAAGCCCCTCTCCAGCCACTACCCATAATTGAGGTCCCATTTCAGCGAGTAGCTGTGGATATTCTGGGTCCTTTCCCAAAGAAGACACCCAGAGGAAAGCAGTACGTACTGACTTTCATGGATTTTGCTACCCGATGGCCGGAAGCTGTACCCTTAAGCAACACCAAGGCTAAAAGTGTGTGCCAGGCATTAGCAGACATTTTTGCCAGGGTAGGGTGGCCCTCCGACATCCTTACAGATTCGGGAACTAATTTCCTGGCAGGGAAAATGAAAAACCTGTGGGAAGCTCATGGGGTGAATCACTTGGTTGCCACCCCTCATCACCATCAAACCAATGGTCTGGTGGAGAGGTTTAACGGAACTTTGGGGGCCATGATACGTAAATTCGTAAATGAACACTCCAATGATTGGGACCTAGTGTTGCAGCAGTTGCTTTTTGCCTACAGGGCTGTTCCACATCCCAGTTTAGGGTTTTCACCATTTGAACTTGTGTATGGCCGCGAGGTTAAGGGGCCATTACAGTTGGTGAAGCAGCAATGGGAGGGGTTTACGCCTTCTCCAGGAACTAACATTCTAGACTTTGTAAGCAACCTACAAAACACCCTCCGACACTCTTTAGCCCTTGCTAAAGAAAACCTAAAGGATGCTCAGGAAGAGCAAAAGGCCTGGTATGATAAACATTCCAGAGAACGGTCCTTCAAAGTAGGAGACCAAGTCATGGTCTTAAAGGCGCTCCAGGCCCATAAAATGGAAGCGTCGTGGGAAGGACCATTCACGGTCCAGGAGCGCCTAGGAGCTGTTAACTATCTCATAGCCTCCCCCACCTCCAACATAAAGCCTAAGGTATACCATGTTAATTCTCTTAAGCCCTTTTATTCCAGAGAATTAAACGTTTGCCAGTTTACAGCCCAGAAAACAGATGACGCGGAGTGGCCTGCAGGTGTCTACTACGAAGGAACAAGGAATGGTGGCGTGGAAGAGGTGAACCTCTCCACGACCCTGGGACGTCTGCAGCGACAGCAGATCAAGGAGCTGTGCACAAGCTTTGCACCGATTTTCTCAGCCACTCCAGGATGGACCGAATGGGCATACCACTCCATTGACACAGGTAATGCTCACCCAATTAGAACCCCATCCTACCGGGAGTCACCTCATGCCCAAGCTGCTATACAAAGGGAGATCCAGGACATGCTACAGATGGGTATAATCCGCCCCTCTAACAGTGCATGGGCATCTCCAGTGGTTCTAGTTCCCAAACCAGATGGGGAAATACGCTTTTGCGTGGACTACCGTAAGCTAAATGCTGTAACTCGTCCTGACAACTATCCAATGCCATGCACAGATGAGCTATTGGAAAAATTGGGACATGCCCAATTCATCTCTACTTTAGACTTAACCAAAGGGTACTGGCAAGTACCACTAGATGAACTCGCTAAGGAAAGGTCAGCCTTCGTCACCCAGGCAGGGGTGTACGAATTCAATGTACTTCCTTTCGGGTTGCGAAATGCACCCGCCACCTTCCAAAGACTTGTAGATGGTCTCCTAGCGGGATTGGGAGAATCTGCAGTTGCCTACCTCGATGATGTGGCCATTTTTTCTGATTCATGGACAGAACACCTGGAGCACCTGGAAAAAGTCTTCGAGCGCATCCGACAGGCAGGACTAACTGTTAAGGCTAAAAAGTGTCAAATAGGCCAAAACAGGGTGACTTACTTGGGGCACCAGGTGGGTCAAGGAACTATAAATCCCCTACAGGCCAAAGTGGATGCTATCCAAAAGTGGCCGGTTCCAAAGTCAAAGAAACAGGTCCAATCCTTCTTAGGCTTGGCCGGATATTATAGGCGATTTGTACCACACTACAGCCAAATCGCCGCCCCGCTGACAGACCTAACCAGAAAGAAACAGCCAAATGCAGTTCAGTGGACTGATAAGTGTCAAAAGGCCTTTAACCAGCTTAAGGCAACACTCATGTCTGACCCTGTGCTAAGGGCCCCAGACTTTGACAAACCGTTCCTAGTAACCACAGATGCTTCCAAGAGAGGCGTGGGAGCAGTTTTAATGCAGGAAGGACCGGATCAAGAATTCCATCCTGTCGTGTTTCTCAGCAAGAAACTGTCTGAGAGGGAAAGCCACTGGTCAATCAGCGAAAAGGAATGCTACGCCATTGTGTACGCGCTGGAAAAGCTACGCCCATATGTTTGGGGACGGCGTTTCCAACTACAAACAGACCATGCTGCGCTACAGTGGCTTCATACCGCCAAGGGAAATAACAAAAAACTTCTTCGATGGAGTTTAGCTCTCCAAGATTTTGATTTTGAAATACAACACATTTCGGGAGCTTCTAACAAAGTGGCTGATGCACTCTCCTGGGAAAGTTTCCCAGAGTTAACTGGTTAACAATTGTTCTTGGAATGAAACATATTGTTAGTTTTTATATAATCAGTAGTATGTCTAAAGGTACATGTGTCTTATTAACTCTGTTTTCTCCTAGAACTCCAGGAAGAAATCACAGCCAGTGTGGAACCGAACGTCCAACACTATCTGTGATTTGGGGGGCGTGTCATAACTATAAAGGGAAGGGTAACAGCTCTCTGTGTACAGAGACTCCAAATCCTTTTACCTGGAAAGGGTTAAGAAGCTCGGGTAACCTGGCTGACACCTGACCCAAGGACCAATAAGGAGACAAGATACTTTCAAATCTTGGGGGGGG
>NW_020707445.1:0-1153 GCF_002925995.2 Terrapene triunguis
CCCCACTGGGGGGAGATGGAGGGCAGGATGGGAGCTCACCCCCACTGAGGGGAGATGGAGTGCAGGATGGGAGATGGAGCTCACCCCCACTGGGGGAAGATGGGGGGAGCTCACCCCCACTGAGGGGAGATGGAGCGCAGGATGGGCTCACCCCGATGTTCTGCTCCTGCCCCTTTCCCCAATAAATCAGCACAGCGACTGGCACAAGGAGGAGCTGGTGGCTGGGCAGTGTGCACTGTGTGTCCTGGCCGGGCTGTATAAGGGAATCATGTGTGTTCCCAGCCTGCACTTGGTGCACTCCTGGTCGACGCACCCACTCGACTGACTCTAGGTGCTTCAGGTCACAGGGCGACCATGGCAGGGGTGGTCCCTGCCGGCTTTAAACCCTCTGACTCTGTAACCCAATGGTGCTCGCCTTGGCAGTGCTGACTGGTGTTTTGCTCAGCCTTGGGAGGGATGAAGGGGCTTTCAAAGAGACACCTTCTAACTCCTCTCCAAACATGATGGCTGCTGGCATTGGTGTGAACAGGGCCTTGCTCTGCAGTTCACGGGATGGCATTACCACAGCCCGAGCCGGACACAGCCTCCGGGCCCTGCCCTCCTGACTGAGAGCTGGTGAGTGCAGAGGGCAGCAGAAGGGGAAGAAGGGATGGGGGCACCAGCGAACTCCAGGACAGCCTTGCCTGAGGCAGCCCCTCTGCTCGTCGCTGAGGAGGGCAAGGTGCAGTGTACTCACCTCTTCATCCTTCATTTTGATCAGCTTCTCCGTTTCAGCATCAGGCGTCGGGAGGGGCAGGATAGGGATGGGGCTTTCTATCCTGTTGTCCTGAGTCAGTTTACTGGGGGGAGAGAGTGGAGAAATTCAGTCCGTTCCAGTGCCAGCACAGCGGGGAACGAGGGCCTGTCACAAACACCCCAGGGCACAATCACAGCCCTGTGCGCCTGGCCAGCCAGTGGGAAGTGGTGCAGACACCAGGCGGCTTGGATGCAGTTTGGGGGAGCACGGCAGATGTGTGGGATCCATTCACACACAGGCACGTATCACACTTGAGATTTCAGAAGAGCAGGCTGGGGGAGCTATAGGGGATAGAGAGTAAACCCAAGCACTTAAAGAGCTGGCATCTCTGATCACCTTACGCTAAGGCCACATCAG
>NW_020707446.1:0-1124 GCF_002925995.2 Terrapene triunguis
AGCTCACCCCCACTGGGGGGAGATGGAGGGCAGGATGGGAGATGGAGCTCACCCCCACTGGGGGAAGATGGGGGGAGCTCACCCCCACTGAGGGGAGATGGAGCGCAGGATGGGCTCACCCCGATGTTCTGCTCCTGCCCCTTTCCCCACTAAATCAGCACAGCGACTGGCACAAGGAGGAGCTGGTGGCTGGGCAGTGTGCACTGTGTGTCCTGGCCGGGCTGTATAAGGGAACCATGTGTGTTCCCAGCCTGCACTTGGTGCACTCCTGGTCGACGCACCCACTCGACTGACTCTATGTGCTTCAGGTCACAGGGCGACCATGGCAGGGGTGGTCCCTGCCGGCTTTAAACCCTCTGACTCTGTAACCCAATGGTGCTCGCCCTGGCAGTGCTGACTGGTATTTTGTTCAGCCTTGGGAGGGATGAAGGGGCTTTCAAAGAGACACCTTCTAACTCCTCTCCGAACATGATGGCTGCTGGCATTGGTGTAAAAAAGGGCCTTGCTCTGCAGTTCACGGGATGGCATTACCACAGCCCGAGCCGGACACAGCCTCCGGGCCCTGCCCTCCTGACTGAGAGCTGGTGAGTGCAGAGGGCAGCAGAAGGGGGAGAAGGGATGGGGGCACCAGCGAACCCCAGGACAGCCTCGCCTGAGGCAGCCCCTCTGCTCGTCGCTGAGGAGGGCAAGGTGCAGTGGGTACTCACCTCTTCATCCTTCATTTTGATCAGCTTCTCCGTTTCAGCATCAGGCGTCGGGAGGGGCAGGATAGGGATGGGGCTTTCTATCCTGTTGTCCTGAGTCAGTTTACTGGGGGGAGAGAGTGGAGAAATTCAGTCCGTTCCAGTGCCAGCACAGCGGGGAACGAGGGCCTGTCACAAACACCCCAGGGCACAATCACAGCTCTGTGCGCCTGGCCAGCCAGTGGGAAGTGGTGCAGACACCAGGCCGCTTGGATGCAGTTTGGGGGAGCACGGCAGATGTGTGGGATCCATTCACACACAGGCACGTATCACACTTGAGATTTCAGAAGAGCAGGCTGAGGGAGCTATAGGGGATAGAGAGTAAACCCAAGCCCTTAAAGAGCTGGCATCTCTGATCACCTTACGCTAAGGCCACATCAG
>NW_020707447.1:0-2843 GCF_002925995.2 Terrapene triunguis
TTTGTTGTCTGTATTGTTACAGACATACTTGCTGACAGGTATTTTGAAATAAATGTCCAAAAATAATTGAAACTAGTGTGATTATATTGTGTATTTTGACAATTAATATATGCAGAATTTTAAAATATTGTGTGCAGAATTTTTGTTTGTTGCAGAATTGTTAATTTATTGGCACAGAATTCCCCCAGGAATAAGTTCTGTTTCACGCAGGTGCAGTGGCAGGTTTTCAGTGGAGCCCTGGCTAGATTGAAGTTTGGATGCTCCTGTATGTTTATGCAGCACCCATTGTCATGGCCTCTGAGTCCCATAACAAGAACTAACACAAATGGTACACTCCCCTAGCCATGCACTTTAAATTGAGAGGTCTTCTTTGCTGCTCCATTTAAGCCATGAAAAATAACCAATGCTATGCCTTGCAGCTCTCTAGGTTTGGGCGCTGGCAGAACAGCAAAGGCAGTGAATGCCCCTGGTGAGTGGTGAATACCCTGCAATCAGTCATGGAAAATCCAACAAGAACTGGGGGTAAGAGCAGCAGCCCTCCTCCACTGGGATCACTCAGAGGGATAGAAGGATCTTGCCGTTAAAAGGGTCTAAAGCCAAATGGTGTCCTTTGGATGGTGGTTTGTAGACTTCTTACAAACACATTCCTCAACTTATTGCAACACACATTCACAAAGCCACAAAAGGATGTAAACATTATACAAATAGTTCTCCAGCGGCAGCACACCACTGTGACAAGGCTCAGACTTTCCTTTATTATAGCTGCTCCTGCTTTTAAGTGCATAGCTAAAGTATCTGCTGCAAGAACAGCAGGGATGATCAAAATGGGGAGTTACACTTAGGGTATGTCTTCCCTACCGTCCGGATTGGGGCAGCGATTGATCCAGTGGGGATCGATTTATCGCATCTAGTCTAGACGTGATAAATCGATCACCGAGCACTCTCCCGTCGACTCTGGTATTCCAGTTCGGCAGGAGGCGCAGGCAGAGTCGACGGGGGAATGGCAGCAGTTGACTCGCTGTAGTGAAGACACCACAGTAAGTTGATCTAAGTACGTCGATTTCAGCAACATTATTCACGTAGCTGAAGTTGCGTAACTTAGATCGACCCCCCCAGTGTAGACAAGGCCTAAAAGTTGGGAAACAGCAAGTGCAGTTGTATGAATATATAACCTACAGGAAGTGGCAAGTAGTGCTTAGAACAGGGCTGGGGAGTTAGGAAACCTGTACCATTGACTTGCTGTATGATCTTGTCAGTCACTTTTGAGCTCTCTGCCGCCACTTCCCATCTGTACAGTGAGAAAAAAATACTGACCTATCCACAGCTAAGTCTAGCCCTAGATATTGCAAGGCCTTCTCCAAAGTAACACATGCAAGGAGTCATCTAGTGCCCTCTGCCAGTTGTTGCCACGGCTACCTATGCTCCGCCCCTGGCTGGGCAAAGCCAATGAAGAGACAAGAGCTGGTCTGAGCGACACAGCGCTGAGCCACTCAGCATCCTCCTGCCTCTGGTGTGGTACAAACAGGAGATTGGGCAACCAGGGCAGAGGACGTAGAATGGTGCAAAGTGTGAGCACGCTGCGCCAGGGGCAGATGCCACGTGCCGCTCTCAGCAGCGTGTGCACGTTACCGACACAGTGCCCGCGTCGGGCGATGCAGTGTGCACGCGTACGTGTCGCGCAGGAGGAGCCGAGATGGGGGAGGGGTGCTAGGCTGCTAACGCTGGGAAAACTGTGCCTGCGGGAATGAAGAGTGCCCCCGTGACCAGGCTCTGGGCGAGAGGGGACACTCCGGGTGGCTGAGGACGCCTTCCTTCCCAGAGGTGGCTACACAGCCCACAAGTCAGCCGTGGACCCGTGTTCCCTCCCAGCCCGTTTTTTTTGGGGGGGGGGCGCAGAACACCCTCAGGAGTATTTGATGTATTTCAGCTGTTATGCTGGTTGCAACTGCTATGGTTAAAGATGCAAAAAAGTTTCCATTATAACCTGTTGTGTTCGCCCACTGCTACCTTTCTAAACTTTCCCTCTTGGGGCTAAAATTTTCTATGATTGGTATCTATTGCAAATATCTAAAGACATGTCCTGCCCTTACTCTGGGGAACTTCAAAGGGAATGTCATGGAGGATTAACTATATGGCCTTTAGTGCTTCTGTTTGAAATCCTGTACTTTGGTTGTGCTGATTTTTTTTTAATTGAGGGAATGGGGTTGTGGTCTTCTGACCCCCCTTAAATTCTCCCTGGCCTGGAAATATGCACTTACATTAAAAAATTCTAGCAGTATGTTAATTACCCAGACTAAGATAGAGCTAAGAAATGAGGTAGGTAGTAACTCTGGTGCAATCTGATGCTATTGAATTTAATTCCAACAATCTCCCATTTGAAATTTCAGTCCCTTCTCATCAAGGAAGGGTGGGGGTTGCCAACCCCTCCCCCATATCTGCAGGACCCTGGATCCTTGACCTTTGAACATAAAATGTATGTCTTTATCCCTCCTGTTACATACCACATAAGAGAGAGAGATAGACTCACAGACAGCATTATTAAAATCTCAAAGCTGTTCTAGTGCATCAATTAGCTGGAGATCAATGAACCTCATGCTCAGGTTTGAGGAGTCTTGAGAGGAGGAGAGGATTGTATGGGGATTTTTAAGAGATTTTTGCCTCCCTTTTCTCCACACTTTGTATAACACTTGTCTTCTTTCACTGTAAGCTCTTCAGGGCAGGGTACTTTTCTACCTCTTTGTCTAGCCCCAGAGCAGTGGGGCCTGGATCTTGATTGGAGCTTCTGGGTGCAGCCATATTAAAAATATTAAATAATAGTCATGAATAATTTGCTGCCCCGATAA
>NW_020707448.1:0-3080 GCF_002925995.2 Terrapene triunguis
TTCCAGTTCCATTATATCCTTTTTCAGATGGGGCCACCAGAACTGGATACAGTATTCAAGGTGTGGGTGCACCAAGGTTTATATAGTGGCATTATGATATTTTCTCTTATTTTTCTATCCCTTTCCTGATAGTCACTAACATTCTGTTAGCCTCCTTGAATGCTGCTATGCATTGAGCTGAAGTTTTCAGAGAATTATCCATGGTGACTCCAAGATCTCTTTCTTGAGTGGTTAACAGCTAATTTACAACACATCATTTGATATGTGTAGTCGGGATTATTTTTTCCCAATGTGCATTTCTCAACATTGAATTTAATTGGCCAGTTTGTTGCCCAATCACCCACATTTGTGACATCCCCTGCAATGCTTTGCAGTCAGCTTCAGACGGTACTGTCTTGAATAATTTTGTGTTATCTGCAAACTTTTCCTCTTCACTGTTCACTCCCGTTTGCAGATCATTTATTAATATGTTGAACAGCACAGGTCCCAGCACAGGTGCCAGTACAGGTATGAGCTGTACTTATACCGATTAGTTGATTTTAGATCTTTAACTTTGATTGGTAGCTGAGAAGATGGTAAATTGGACACAAACCCCCTGAACAAACCTCTTCATGTCCTTGTTATTTCCTGACTTCTTTATTAATTTCCTTTTCCTTATTTCCCAGCAGATTGACTATTCGCCATCGCCAGATTTGGGTGCTAGCAGCGGGACCTGATGGGCTCCTTATTTTCTGAATTCTTTCAGATGCATTGAACTTGCTAGAGCACCGTTAGATTCTGGGTGCTGAGGTGTCTCAGCTTTATTTCTGTTTCTTAGCTCTTTGGGGAAATTGATTTTTGGTCTGACAATGCAGGATCCCTGCACTAGGAGATGGGTAATGAGGCCATAAACTTTGGAAAATCACTGACAATCAAATGAAACCTGAAGTCAATAGAAGACCCATAAAGGCCCTTGGGGAGTTGAGTGCAAGTTGAGGAAGCATGAAGTTGAGGAAGACTTCCCTACACAGCTTACCTCTCAATTCTTGTTTTCCTGAGTTGAGTGAAAAAGTCAGGAACCAGCTCTACCATATGTGCAGTGGTTAGACAAGAAACAGCAAGGGACTGGACTGGTAATGAGTGAAACTGCAAATATCTTATGTGTGCCTGATGACTGTATGTTTGAGATTGATATGTGGGAGCAGAAAAGATCATTGAGGCTGCGATATAGCACTTGCATATGGTTTCTTTGAACTGTTTTGCTGTAAGAGTTAACAGTGAGAGATTGCTAGTCACAGGTCAGTGGGTGGGTTTATGCAATTTAGGAGTGTGTGGTGACAGCCAGGGAAATTAGTGAGAGGAACCAGGCTGAAAGAATTCTCTGTCTTTGAGCAGAATTATGTGTTAAGGATTCTTGCATTAAAATTCTAGCAGTATGTTAATTACCCAGACTAAGATAGAGCTAATCAGTGAGGTAGGAAGCAACTCTGGTGCAATCTGATGCTCTTGAATTTAATTCCAACAATCTCCCATTTGAAATTTCAGTCCCTTCTCATCAAGGAAGGGTGGAGGTTGCCAACCCCTCCCCCAAATCTGCAGGACCATGGATCCTTGACCTTTGAACATAAAATGTATGTCTTTATCTCTTCTGTTATATACCACATAAGAGAGAGAGACAGACTCACAGACAGAGCATTAACGAGGCCCAGAAAAAGATCATCCTTGTCGACGTCACGGTCTCCTTTGAGAACGGGACCCTGGCGTTTCGCGAAGCCCGAGCTTGTAAGCTGGAAAAGTACGCCCCGCTAGCCGACACTCTGAGAGCGAAGGTCTACAAGGTGCAGATGGATGCCCTGATCGTCAGAGCCCTGGGTGCCTGGGACCCCTGCAACGAGCGTGTGCTGCGGACCTGCGGGATCGGTTGATGCTACGCACGGCTCATGCAGTGCCTCATGGATTCAGACACCATCCGATGGTCCAGGGACATCTACATCAAACACATCACTGGCCACCAACAGTACCAAAATGTGTGAGCCGAAGCGACATCGTTCTTCGACTACGAGAAAGGGACCAAGAGGCTTTGTCCGTTGGATTATATGAACTGGAACCATAAACTCCCTGAACATTAAATCTCAGCAAATGAGGGTCAGTCCATCCTCATCATCATATCCACTCATTATACTCCACACCCGAACATAGCCATCATATGAACAACATGCGCTCATATCTCAATGTCTGTACTTTAACCCATCAACCTTTTCCCCCCAATCGGGGATATTGCAGATTATGTATTCCTTATGCCACCTGATCTTAAACCAAACTTCGTACCCCTCAATAATTTGTATGTTATTCCCTAATAACCAGAAACTTCTATGCTTAAACTCTGTACCGTTCACTTCTTTTAAACATCATCTTAATAACATTTTTAAACTTAAAATCTCAAAGCTGTTCTAGTGCATCAATTAGCTGGAGATCAATGAACCTCATGCTCAGGTTTGAGGAGTCCTGAGAGGAGGAGAGGATTTTATGAGGATTTTTAAGAGATTTTGTCTCCCTTTTCCCCACACTTTGTATAACATTTGTCTTCTTTCACTGTAAGCTCTTCGGGGCAGGGAACTTTTCTACCTCTTTGTCTAGCCCCAGAGCAGTGGGGCCCTGATCGGAGCTGCTGGGTGCAGCCATATTAAAAATATTAAATAATAGTCATTAATAATTTGCTGCCCCAATAACCCTAGGGCTAGGCTGAACAACCATTACATTGGTGAGCACTTACATGAGGAGTCCTAGTCAAGAATGTAAGTGCTCACTAACCTGAGTAATGGCTGCAGAATCAGCCCCAAGAGACCATTTCCCGGCGTCTCATCAGAGCACAGTGCGGTTCTGTATCTCGCGGATCAAACACGTGTGAACATTTCAGCGGGCTGCAGATGGAGAGGCGTGAGGAATAACGCCCCGCTTGTTCCTTTCGTTGTCAGGCGATCGTGGGAGCGGCCCATCCCAGCCCTGTGGCCGCTGGGCGGGGCTGCTCAGCTCTGTGCACTTGGAAGCGTATTGCACATCGCTTGTGCTGTCTGCTGAGGGGGGCGGCGGGGGCTGGGGAC
>NW_020707449.1:0-1287 GCF_002925995.2 Terrapene triunguis
GATTTCCGTGGAGAGGAACATTTATGAGTTTCTACCCAATTTTTTGACGCTTCACTTGGTGAAGCTACCCAATGTTGTTAAAAAATAGAAAAAGAATCGTTTTATAGGTTTTGAAAGTTTGCTTAGTTTGAAAAGGTTTTTCTTTGTGAGTTATAGGTGGTTTTTTATTTGTGGGGAAAATGTTACTTGCTTTAATGTTTAGAGTTTAAAATACTCATGAGATTTTTTCTAAGCTGGGAGTATTTTGTGTCATCACTTGTTGATATTAGGTTGAACATATTTGTTTAGTACGGTAACTCCTAAGCAAATCCTATTTCCCCATAAGAATTAATGTAAATAGGGGGAAGGTTAGGTTCCAGAGAACTTTTTTTCACCAGACAAAAGTTTCTCTCTCTCTATATATATCTACACACACACAGTATAAACAAACAATTTAAGACTGTACACAGCGATGATGATTTTGAAGCTTGGTTGAGGTGATGGAGTCAGAGGGTGGGATATTTCCCAGGGAATGCCTTACTGCTAAATGAACAGGAGTACTTGTGGCACCTTAGAGACTAACAAATTTATTAGAGCATAAGCTTTCGTGGGCTACAACCCACTTCTTCGGATGCATATTGAGTGAAACATATATTGAGGAGATATATATACACACATACAGAGAGCATGAACAGGTGGGAGTTGTCTTACCAACTCTGAGAGGCCAATTAAGTAAGAGAAAAAAAACTTTTGAAGTGATAATCAAGATAGCTCAGTACAGACAGTTTGATAAGAAGCAAGTGTGAAAATACTTACAAGGGGAGATAGATTCAACTGCTAAATGATGAACTAGCACTTGCTGAGCCCTCAAGGGTTAACACATTGTTGTTAATGTAGCCTCACACTCTGCAAGGCAGCACAAATGGAGGGAGGGGAGACAGCATGGCAGACAGAGAGACACACCCTGTGTGAGAGATGCGCATTGCCCCTTTATGTACGCTGACCCCACTCTAAGTACATTGCCTTTTTAAGTAGATCAGCAAGTTGAGACAGCAGCTGCTGCCAGCAAGCTCCCTCCGTCCTGAGCCCTGTCGTGTCCCCCCTGCTCTATGGAGATGGGGTAATCTGGGTGCAGGATCAGGGGGAAAAGGGACACCCTGACATTAGCCCCCCTCTTCCTGCCCCCGCACAGCAAGCAGGAGGCTCCCGGGAGCAGCTCCAAGGCAGAGGGCAGGAGCAGCACATGGCAGTGGGGGGAGGGACAGCTGAACTGCCTGGCAATTGATAGCCTGCTGGGCGGCTGCCACA
>NW_020707450.1:0-3517 GCF_002925995.2 Terrapene triunguis
GGAGAGTGTGGAGCACGAGCATGTACAGATGAGCCCTTGGCGCGGTTTGAAAGCGAACCGGCTGCAGGTCGTGCAGCCGGCTCGGGGTGTGTGGGTGGGGTGGCCAGGGGGGTTCACGGGGCAGGGGTCCTATGAAAAGATCCAGAGGGCCTGGAGTGTAGGGTGGGTGGAGAGCACCCTCCCGCAGGACCCACTCGAGGTAAACCCAAGAAGTGGACAATAAGGCTGCTCTCACCTCCTGAAGCACATGCCAGGGAGTACGAAGGGTGGAGAGCCCTAGGCGCTGAGCGAGCGTCAGGGGATCAAGCCAGTCTCCCTGGTTGTAATCCACGAGGTCTCCGATTCTGGTTACTTCTGCCAGGACCAACATCCGGCCCACCGAGGGCGACTCCACCACCTGCACATGGAGTTGGGGATTGTGTAGCAGGGGCTCCGCGAGGAGATCACCCCCTTGACAGCTGCCATGGACCTGGTTGCTGAAACCAGCTTCCAGGTCTGGAGGAGGTCCTGGTAGAAGACTGGCAGCTAGGAGAGGTCTCACGGAAAACCTCTCGGATGGAGATAAAGGAGCTGCCGGTCATATCAGAGCCCTCAGAGGCAGCAGAGGAAGGCGTGCGCCAACATGCTCCACGCCGGACGACCTACACCATAAAGGAGTCTCTGCAGGGCCTGGAGACGGAAGACATGGGCCTGGCTGCGTAGGCACTTCAGATCCTGTCCCCCATCCTCCAGGGGAAGACTCAGAACCCCTGCAGAGACCCAGTGCAGTCCCGGCCAGAAGAACTCCAGAGCCAATCTCTGGAGCTGGGCCAGGATCCCCGGGGCTGAGCTCAGAGTGTTGAGCCGGTGCCAGAGCATGGACAGGACTAGTTGGTTAAGCACCAGTGCCCTCCTCTGCAGTCCCGCCCTTCTCCGCAGCCGCTCACCCACCCTGGCCTCCAAATCCCACTAGTTCTCCAGCGGAGAAGGATGCATGGTAGAAAGGCAAATGTCGAGATTGAGCAGTGCACCCACACTCCACCGAATGGTTTGAAGCGCGGGTGGGAGGGAGCTCGCCTGCCACCCGTCCCTGACCATCAGGCCAGAGCTCTTGACCCAGATGACTCGGATGGAGGATGCCACCGAGTAGGTAGCCTGGCAGGCCTCTACCCGCACCAGGTTGCCCGGGTCCTGGACCACGATGAGCACGTCATTGGCGTATGCCAACAGGAACAGCCGCAACTCCGGCTAACGGAGCATCAACCCCATCAACCTCTGATGGAGGAGCCAGAGGAAGGGCTCGATCGTACAGCACCTGGAGAAAACTCACAAACTGGAGTCCAAAGCCAAACGCCCAGAGGGTGCTCAGGAGATACCCATGGTCCATCCTGTCAAATGCCATTTCCTGGTCCAGGGACAGGAGGGTGAACGACAGACCGTCCCTACACCCGAGCTCCAAGCCATCCCAGACCAAATACAGATTGCTGAAGAAGGAGCGGCCCGGGATGGTGTAAGTCTGGTCGGGGTGGACCACATCCACCAGCACGGACCCCAGCCGCAGCAAGATGGCCTTAACTACGACGTTGTAGTCCATGCTGAGGAGCGAGATGGGATGCCAATGCTGAAGGTCGTGGAGGTCCCCCTTCTTGGATAGCAAGACGAGCACAGCTCGCCTGCATGACAGAGGGAGGACCCCGTTTCCCAAGGTCTTGGCCCAAACGGTGACAAGGTCCGGGCCGAGGACGATCCAGAACACACAGTAGAACTCCACAGTCAGCCTGTCCATTCTCGGAGATTTATTAGTGGGCAAGCAGCGGAGGGCTTCCGAGAACTCGGCCAGAAGAGGAAGGAGAACTGGCTGCTCTGTGGGCAGGAGACTAGCTGCTGGCCACTTTGGGCAGTAGATGGTGCTCCTCGTCCCATCTAGATCCCCGTCCATTGAGGTCAAGAACTAGTATGCTGTACTGGCAAGAGGAGGTGGGGAGCAGACCCCAATGGGAAGAGGATCCACCTGCCACCAAAGCTGGGAGCCTCCTGGTCACCACACCCAAGAGGAGCAGATGTAGGGCGCTGGTGGCTGGGGACTCCCTTCTGAGAAGGAATCTGTCTGCTGACCTCCATCCCGGGAGGTGCACTGCCTGCCTTGAGCCCATGTCCAAGATATTATGGAAAGCTTCCTCAAGTTCATCTCTCCCTCTGACCACTACCCCATGCTGCTCATCCATGTGGGCCCTACTGATACTGCCAGGTATGACTCTGAGCAGATTGGCAGTGGCTACTGGGCTCTGGGAGCAAAGGTGCGGAGGGGGAGGAGGCCCCCTGTAAGACCAAGATGGGGGCCGCTGTTGCTGAGCCTTCCGCTGCACCCTCGATGAGGCCCAGCCACCAAAGCTGGCTGGGGAAGTCATGGCAGCAGTGAGGAGCAGTACCGCCCCCCTTCTGGAGTCTCTCCCTGTGGGGTCCTCGGATGGAGCTCCCCCTGTCATCTGCGCCCCCCCCCGTCGGCACCGAGGCGAATGTTGTCTCGGTTGCTGGCTGGGAGGACTCCAGGGTAGCGGGTGGGGATTTCTGCTCCATCTTTGAGTAGATCGAGGCCTTGGATCGGACCCTGATCACTCAGGGGGAGGACGACCCCCTCCCAGCAGGCCTCAATCTAGGCGGTGGTTACTTCACACCACCCCCTCCTCCCCTCGCTTGGGAGGCAGTTTTCGTGTTCCCCCTTCCTGACCCCTTAGGGGCTGTTGTTTTCCCTCCACTGCCCCCTCCCCCCCCGGGCCAGGGTCTGAGACGGGCTGGGTGGTGCCGGCAGAACAGGCGCCATGCTGGGGGTCTGCCCTCTATCTGCCCATCTCAGAAGGCCACGGGGCTGTCAGGAGGACCCAACTGGGGTACGCCTGGGGCCCTGCGATTCCAACCCCTGTTGCGCTGCGAGACGAGCTGTGCCTTTTACTCCCGGACACTCGTAGTTCCAGGAATAAGGTGCAGCTCACTCTCCAGCGCTGGGAGGAACTTCCACAGCATCCTCCGGGCCACGAGGGCCATTTTGAGGGAGGGTAAAGGGAGTGGGAAGCAGGGCGCTGAGGCCTACCAGTGGGCCCACAGCTTCCGTGACTCCCTGATGGCTTTTGGGGTCAGTCACGGATTGCTGCGGGGCCCAACGGCGGCTGTTAGCATCCCTGCCCACGAGGATCTTCCCCAGCCCTCATCATGGCACCGATCACCTTTGCCACACTAAACACCTGGGGCTGTAGGATGGGTCTCCGCAGGTGCCAGGTGCTCTCCTTCCTTCCGGATGGGGGGTACTCTGTGGTTTTCCTGCAGGAGACCCATAGGGATCCAGCCGCTGAAGCTAGCTGGCCGCTGTAGTGGGCGACAGGGTGTATTTTAGCCACCTCACAGTTAGTACGAATTGAGTGACCACCCTGTTCTCCCCTGACCAATGGTCCGAGATGCTGGGGGTTGCCGAGGTCGTGCCGGGTCACTTGCTGCCCCTCCAGGCCTGTGTGGAGGGGCTGACGTTGAGCCTTGTCAATGTCTA
>NW_020707451.1:0-1000 GCF_002925995.2 Terrapene triunguis
CTCCAGGCCTGTGTGGAGGGGCTGACGTTGAGCCTTGTCAATGTCTATGCCCCAACATTGGGCCCGGAGTGGGTGCGTTTCTTTCAGCAGGCGTCCGCCTTTCTCGGCTCCTTGGATCCTCATGAGTGCCTGGTCCTGGGCGGGGACTTAACACCACCCTCGAAAAGTGGGACTGCTTGAGGACCGAGCGGTTCCTGGCCTTCACAGGCGTCCTCCAGGATTGTGGATCATCACTCCCTGGTGGATGTCTGGTGCGACCACCACCTGGACGATGAGTCTACTTTCACTTATGTCTGGGCAGAGAGGCTGGGGTCGGCCTATTGGCATTTGAACAATAGCCTGCTGGAGGATATAGGCTTTGTAGCATCCTTCCAGGAGTTTTGGCTGGCCTGGCGAGGGCAGAGGGGCGCCTTTACCTCAGCATAGTGGTGGTGGGATGTGGGGAAGGTGTGCGCCCGGCTCTTTTGCCGTGACTACACCCGGGGCGCCAGCCAGCGGAGGGATGCGGTGATAGAGCAGTTGGAACAGGAGGTCTTGGAGCTGGAGAGGCATCTGGCCACCAGCCCCAGAGATCCATCCCTCTGTGGAGCGTGCCGGGAGAAGTGGGAGGAGCTCCAGGCCCTCGAGGATCAGAGGACCCGGGGCGCATTCGTTTGATTCTGCATTTGTCTCCTTTGGGAGACGGATTGCAGCTCCTGCTTCTTCTATGCCCTGGAGAAAAAGAGGGGGGCCGAGAAGCACGTCACCTGCCTCTTGGCAGAGGACGGCGCCCCACTCACGGAGCCAGAGGAGATGCGTGGAAGGGCCAGGGCTTTCTACGCCAACCTCTTCTCCCCGGATCCGACCGACGCCGATGCTTGCAGGTTGCTCTGGAACAAACTCCAGATGGTCGGCGTGGGCAACCGGGACTGACTGGAGCTAGCTCTCACCGGGACTGACTGGAGCTAGCTCTCTAGACATTGACAAGGCTCAACGTCAGCCCCTCCACACAGGCCTGGAG
>NW_020707452.1:0-2071 GCF_002925995.2 Terrapene triunguis
GGAGAGTGTGGAGCACGAGCATGTACAGATGAGCCCTTGGCGCGGTTCGAAAGCGAACCGGCTGCAGGTCGTGCAGCCGGCTCGGGGTGTGTGGGTGGGGTGGCCGGGGGGGTTCACGGGGCAGGGGTCCTATGAAAAGATCCAGAGGGCCTGGAGTGTAGGGTGGGTGGAGAGCACCCTCCCACAGGACCCACTCGAGGTAAACCCAAGAAGTGGACAATAAGGCTGCTCTCACCTCCTGAAGCACATGCCAGGGAGTACGAAGGGTGGAGAGCCCTAGGCGCTGAGCGAGCGTCAGGGGATCAAGCCAGTCTCCCTGGTTGTAATCCACGAGGTCTCCGATTCTGGTTACTTCTGCCAGGACCAACATCCGGCCCACCGAGGGCGACTCCACCACCTGCACACGGAGTTGGGGATTGTGTAGCAGGGGCTCCGCGAGGAGATCACCCCCTTGACAGCTGCCATGGACCTGGTTGCTGAAACCAGCTTCCAGGTCTGGAGGAGGTCCTGGTAGAAGACTGGCAGCTAGGAGAGGTCTCACGGAAAACCTCTCGGATGGAGATAAAGGAGCTGCCGGTCATATCAGAGCCCTCAGAGGCAGCAGAGGAAGGCGTGCGCCAACATGCTCCACGCCGGACGACCTGCACCATAAAGGAGTCTCTGCAGGGCCTGGAGACGGAAGACATGGGCCTGGCTGCACAGGCACTTCAGACCCTGTCCCCCATCCTCCAGGGGAAGACTCAGAACCCCTGCAGAGACCCAGTGCAGTCCCGGCCAGAAGAACTCCAGAGCCAATCTCTGGAGCCGGGCCAGGATCCCCGGGGCTGAGCTCAGAGTGTTGAGCCGGTGCCAGAGCATGGACAGGACTAGTTGGTTAAGCACCAGTGCCCTCCTCTGCAGTCCCGCCCTTCTCCGCAGCCGCTCACCCACCCTGGCCTCCAAATCCCACTAGTTCTCCAGCGGAGAAGGATGCATGGTAGAAAGGCAAATGTCGAGATTGAGCAGTGCACCCACACTCCACCGAATGGTTTGAAGCACGGGTGGGAGGGAGCTCGCCTGCCACCCGTCCCTGACCATCAGGCCAGAGCTCTTGACCCAGATGACCCGGATGGAGGAGGCCACCGAGTAGGTAGCCTGGCAGGCCTCTACCCGCACCAGGTTGCCCGGGTCCTGGACCACGATGAGCACGTCATTGGCGTATGCCAACAGGACCAGCCGCAACTCCGGCTAACGGAGCATCAACCCCATCAACCTCTGATGGAGGAGACCGAGGAAGGGCTCGATCGTACAGCACCTGGAGAAAACTCACAAACTGGAGTCCAAAGCCAAATGCCCAGAGGGTGCTCAGGAGATACCCATGGTCCATCCTGTCAAATGCCATTTCCTGGTCCAGGGACAGGACGGTGAATGACAGACCGTCCCTACACCTGAGCTCCAAGCCATCCCAGACCAAATACAGATTGCTGAAGAAGGAGCGGCCCGGGATGGTGTAAGTCTGGTCGGGGTGGACCACATCCACCAGCACGGACCCCAGCCGCAGCAAGATGGCCTTAACTACGACGTTGTAGTCCATGCTGAGGAGCGAGATGGGATGCCAATGCTGAAGGTCGTGGAGGTCCCCCTTCTTGGATAGCAAGACGAGCACAGCTCGCCTGCATGACAGAGGGAGGACCCCGTTTCCCAAGGTCTTGGCCCAAACGGTGACAAGGTCTGGGCCGAGGACGATCCAGAACACACAGTAGAACTCCACAGTCAGCCTGTCCATTCTCGGAGATTTATTAGTGGGCAAGCAGCGGAGGGCTTCCGAGAACTCGGCCAGCGTGAGAGCTAGCTCCAGCCAGTCCCGGTTGCCCACGCCGACCATCTGGAGTTTGTTCCAGAGCAACCTGCAAGCATCGGCGTCGGTCGGATCCGGGGAGAAGAGGTTGGCGTAGAAAGCCCTGGCCCTTCCACGCATTTCCTCTGGCTCCGTGAGTGGGGCGCCGTCCTCTGCCAAGAGGCAGGTGACGTGCTTCTCGGCCCCTCTCTTTTTCTCCAGGGCATAGAAGAAGCAGGAGCTGCAATCCGTCTC
>NW_020707453.1:0-1190 GCF_002925995.2 Terrapene triunguis
ACGGCCTCTGTCCCCGGCACACACTGCCCCAGCTGCGCTCAGCAGAGGCGCTCACGATGGAGCTCCCTCAATATACATGGGGGGCGGGGGCGTGAAAGCGAGGAAGCTGCTGGGGGTCCTCTGCTCTGGAATTGCTATTCCCTGCCCTGGGCCCTGCCCTAGAGCTGGGCTATGTTCACCATCCAGGGCAGACACAAAGCTGCCATTTCCCTCCTAAACAAGCATGAAATATACAGGGGCAAGGTTAAGTGTGTCAGAGGGTGTGACAAGCTCAGACTCCTTTGGGTGTCGTTGGACACTCACATGATGCTCTTGCAGGCAGCAATTTGCATGAGGCTGTGGGTTTGTACTCACACATGTTGGCAGCCCACCTATGCAGCAGCAGAGTGCAGTGTGAGTTCAGCTTCAGCTTGTACAAACAGAGCTCCCTCAAGCACGCTTTTGGGCACAGAATTCTGTTAGTAAGACAAGTGTGCTAAACACACCCCTTTTGGAGCTCCCAAGGTGCAACAGACTTGTTCAGCAACACCTTTTCTACTGGTGCAGAATCTCCGTTAATTACACTGGAGTACATCACTGCTGTAGACACATAAGTCCCTTTAGAGAGAGAGCGGGTGTGGATCCAGGCCATGGTCCATTGTTAAGGCTTTTGATCAAGGGCACATGTGAGTTCCAGACTAACCAAAAATACCTCACGGTTCTTCGCTCTAATAACTAATGTGTTTGACTGTCCAGCCAGGCGTGTTTCCGAAGGTGGATACTGGGGGGTGATGTGAGCTTAACACACTTTGAGGTACTTGGATGGGAGCTGCTGGCGAGAAGCCGAATGTGTGTTGTTGTTCCATTGACACGTCACCCAGGCTGTTCAGTAGCATTTCTACACTGCGACAGAAAGGGAGGTTGCAGAGAAGTGCAGGAAAAGGCAAACAGGCGCCTTACAATGACACTCTAGGAAGGGACCTAATTATGTCAGTGTCAACAGGGAATGGGGTGAGGCAGCCTGCCAGGAGCCCAGGAACCTGTGGGGCAGCCAGGCTCCTTGCACAGAGCTGCCAGCAGAAGTGGGAGACCAGGCTCTCAGCTCCCCACACTGCCCCTCGGAGTCGGTGGAAGCCCTCCTGGTGAGGACATGGACCACTGGCCCAAGGAGGGGAGTGTGGACATGCACCACAAGGGCACTTACTGCGGTG
>NW_020707454.1:0-13875 GCF_002925995.2 Terrapene triunguis
AAGGAGGGGAGTGTGGACATGCACCACAAGGGCACTTACTGCGGTGGTTGTAAGTCGACCTAATATATCCATAGGTCTGCAAGTCCAAGTCCCAAAACCCGAGTGCCCCCCACCCCTGCTGTGTTCTGTTGCAGCTTTTGTGCTATTACACAGCTTGGCACCATTATTTTGAGTCTTACTATTCCTTTGGGATGTTGGCCCTTGTAATGGCCCAGGTATGTGGGGCAGCAGGAGGTGCATTTTTCCTCATGTACCTGTGCTCTATGAGTACTGAAATATTTAAGTACAGGGCAGGAATACAATGCCAGTGCAGATCTATTCTTAAAGTGCTAACTCTTAAACGAACCGAGATGGCTCTGCAACATGGTGGTGGTGGTGACAGTGAGGAGATGCGGATGGAGACCTTTCTGAACTCAAAGCTTCTTTAGGCCGCATGTTCAGGAAGGTATCCAGTTATGTCGTCCTCTTTTATAGGCACAGAATTCAGTGACAACGTATGTGAGGTTTGCCCTGATGGAACCTTCTCAGCAACCAACATGTCACACACCTGTCAGCCATGGACCAGGTAGGTGACTCTGACTACACATGGCCTTTTCCCTTGCTTTACACGCTGCGTTCTCTCCTTTCATTCATTGTTATTTCTTTGTACCTGAATTTTGCAGCTATATCAGACCTGGTTAGAGATGCCCTGAAGTTCAGCAGCTGGGAAACATAACCCTAAATCAGTAGGGCTGTGAGCTGTGTGGTGGGGAAATCCTTCCCCCAGGAATCCCTTTCCGTACCCTGGGCACTCTCTGTGAGGGCTGGATTCACCTCGGGGCTGTTTATAACCGTGACATGGGATGGCCGGTGGATTCCAACTGCAGCCCCCTCTGCCAGATCCTCCCTGCACAGAGCCCAGTGACATGGTGGAGAGACTGTGTAGAACTAGGCCCAGGGCCATACTGGGACTGGCCACCCATGCAGTGTAACAGCCTAAGTTCCATGGCCAGAGACCCATGGCCACACAGGAGCGGGCAGGGTTTGCCCTCACAGAACACAGATTACAAATACATATGGCACATGTTAGAATTAAGAGTTGAAAACCAGCTCCTCCTTCGATTATCCACCAAGTCCTAAAGACCTTTCTGCCTCCTTGGCATGGGCAGCTGGAGGCCAGTTCAGCCCCTGACTGAGGTTAGGTCAGTTCTGAGGCCTACCAGTGGTCATGGCCCCCTAGGGGCCACTAATAGGGGGCAGAACTGCCCTGGCCTTGCCCCCTCCCTCAGCCAATCCATCTCTGGCCTGCCCCCTGCGCCACCATGGCCCACCTGCGCCAGGTGAGGTCCTAGCCCAACCGCACAGCCCGTCTGTCCCACAAACAGTGCAAAGAGGCTGTAGAGCAAGGGTGAATCTGGCCCTTCGGCTCAGTTAGGGTTTGCTCTGCAATGGATGATTGTCTGAGGCTTTCCTAAGTCAGTGTGGCAGCACCACTTCCTGTGCTGCTTGGGTACCTCAGTGACACTGGCATTAAAAACACAGAATCCTACGCTGAGGTGTGGGCAGGTAAAAACTTCTGAGGTCAGTACAGTGAATTTATTGTATTTGTATTTTTCAGTCTAATCCTATGTTCTGTTAACAGTTTGGGCCCTTATAACTTCATTTTCCAATGTGCAGGCTTCTACCACTCAAAGGGCCCAATCCTGCAGCCCTGAAATGTGTGGGAGTTTGGCCTGTCCACAGACTGCAGGATCAGGCCCAGAATCTGGATGGGGTCTTGTCATATTTGATTCACTATATTAAGGAAGCCACCTGGTGGAATGACGGGTGTATCGAGACTGTGAGAAGGCTGTGGATACGCTGACATGTTTAATAACGTCTTCCTTCATCTTAGGTGTAAAGAGGAAGGGATGAGAGAACTAAAGGCCGGGACAGCCACTTCTGATGCAGTTTGTGTACAAAGAGGCCTTTCTGCCACAGCGATGGCATTGATAATTTTAGTTTTAATTGTACCTGCAGTGGCTGGAGCAGTGTACTTTTTTTGGTGGAAGAAGAAGACGAAAGGTGGGGTAAAACGTAAGTAAGAAAAGCGTGGGACCTGTGAAACCTGTCAGAGGGTCTCTAAAGGGGTCAGACTGGCAGAGTTTGAATTTGGCACATTGGTCTTTGTTTCACCCCAGAACATGCCAACCTGTAACTGGAACAGCCTCTTGAAACTGAGAATCCCTGTGAGAGTCTAAATCTCTCTTCTTTAAAGGGTTGCCTTTAAGATCCACTGGCCCTAAATTTGACCTACTTTATGGAGTGAACTGGCTGGTCCCAGGCCAGGGTGCTGTGCTATCGCACCAGCTGCAGTGGACATGCCCCCTGCCCAGCTCGGGAAGGTCCTCTCCCTCCCCAACTCATGGCCAAAATTGACCTTTTTCCCAGGCCAGATTCCCCAGTGGCTAAAAATACCAGCTGTTCACGTTCTCCGAGCAACCTGGACCAGTTCTCCTCTCCTGATGATCTTTCCCGCTTGTATCTGATATGTGCTTACAAAGTTCCCTTTTCATTCGCTGGGGGAGCAGTGGTGTTAATGGAACGGGAGTTTGGGCTCTACTCATAACCTGTTCCTGCTTCAGAAATAAGCATCTCAGTTTTCCCCCTTCATTTATCTACCAAGAGAAGAACACATTCTCAGGTCCAAGAGAGAACGTTGTTTACTGGTTCTAGCTGGGGACTGGGAATCAGGACTCCTGGATAATATTCTCAGCTCTGCCAATGACCAGAGGTGTGAATTTTTGCAAATCGCTCAATTTCCCTGTGCCATAGTGTAGCTGTTTGGCATAATGCCCCCCTTATAGGGTTGTGTGGCTTGCTGTTTGCAAAACTCTTTGAGATCCTTAGAGATTAGGTGCTGTATGGATGCAAAGCATTGTTAGAGCCCAAAATCACATTGGGTTAGCATTGTCACCTAACCACCTTCGTCTCCCAGTGGGGTGATTCCTCAAGATGCGTCTAAGTGTAGTGCAGAGCCACCAGTGGGGCCATGTTCTGTGGATGTGCACCCATATGACCCCACTGAATCGAAGAGAGCTGTGCATGCGTCTAAGGGCAGGACTTGGCCCTGGGACATTAATACAGAAATGTGTCAATACAAAATGCACCAGACTGTTTTCTGATGAGGTTGTTTCTTTTTCTTTGCAGCTGCACAGGAGACAGGGGTGAGTTGTCTAGTCTTTTATGCACAAGCACCTGGAGCAGGGGTTTGCTTGAGTGTCTCTGCCATGGCTATGTCAGCTTGCCCCAAGAGAGAGAGAGAGAGAGAGAGTGTCTGTGTGTGTCTCGCTATGTGACTTTGGAGCAAGTCACTTAAACATTATGGTCCAGATCCTTAAATGTATTTAAGCTCTTAATGTCCATTGATTTTAAAAGTATTTAGACTCCTGATTTCAATGGAAGTTTGGAGCCTAAATATCTTGGAGGATCTGGGTAAATATGCCTTACTTTCTGCATCTGTAAAATGGGAAAAATACCTACCTCATGGGATACCATGAGACTTGACTCTTCCCCCCACACTTACACGTGCATACTCTGTGATTTGCTCCATGATGTTTGTAAAGTGCTTTGAGATCCCTAAATGGAAGGTACCATAGGAGTGCAAAATTCAGTGTTAAACGTGCCCCAGGGTCAGGATCCCCACTAAATGGACATCTATTCTCCAAACAATGTAATGAACCTTTGTAACAAGTGGCTCTGAGGGATAGCACACTTTAAAGTAAAAGAATCTTTAACATCTGAAGTTAAAATGGACTTTTTTCCTTTGTCTTTTGGCCCTTTAATCTCCCAAAGCCTATTTCCCAAACTGCTTAAACATACATGAGACCGACAAGGTGGGTGAGGTCATTTCTTTTACTGGACTAACTTCTGTTGGTGGTAGACACGAGTTTTTGAGCTTCACAAAGCTCCTCTTCAGGTCTGGGAAAGGTAACCGGAGCACCACAGCTAAATACAAGGCAGGACAGATTTTTGGTGTACCTCAGCCAGTGCACCAGCTGCCCCAACAACTATGGGATGATACCAGACAATCACTACACTCTCAAATAAACTCACACTAGAAAAACGATAAAAGACAGAAACACCCTGTTACCCATGAGTGAACACTTTTCACAAAGCAATCACTCCCTATCTGACTTATCATTCCTCGTCCTCGAAGGAAACCTGCACAAGACGAGCCTGGGAGTGTAGGCAAGGTCTGCACTACAAATGTACATCGGTAGAACGACGTCGCTCAGGTATGAAAAATCCCCTCCCTCCAGTGATGTAGTTACACAGACCTAACCCCTGGTGTAGACAGCGCTACGTTGATAGGAGGACTTCTCCCGCCAGTGAAGCTACCGCTTCTCACGGAGGTGGATTAACGACGCTGACAGGAGAAGCTCTCCCCTCGGCGTAGTAGTGTCTTCACTAAAGCGCTACAGCAGCTCAGCTCCGCTGCTGCAGCTTTTTAAGTGTAGACTTGCCCTTAAATTCATAACTCTGCTAGACACTAAGGGCTTGGCTACATTGGCACTTTATACCGCAATAAAGCCTCCCAGAGCGCTCTAATTTACTCCCCGTCCACAGTGGCAAGGCACATAGAGTGCTCTGACTCCCTGGCTAGAGCGCTCCTGGTACTCCACCTCCATGAGAGGGATAACAGCTGTTGCGTATTGGCTGAGATGCCCCAGGGCCAGTGTGAACGAGGAGTTACATTACAGTGCTCTGACTGACCTCCGGAAACATCCCATCATCCCCTTAAGTCAAGTGGCCTCTCTTCTCTTTGTTGTGAAATTGGCTGAGGAATGCGGAAGTGCCTTTTCAGAGCTCCGTTTCAGACAGCGGCTGCTTATCTGCAACGGGGCAAAGCAAACGTTTACTGAGTGAGTGAGAGAGAGGCAGGGGGGCTAGGGAGATCTGAATTTACAAGACAGCGTGCTGACACACTCTCAGCACTCCAAAAGCCCACTCTCTCTCCCCCCACATACTAACAACACACTCAACTCCACCCCCCTCATTTGAAAAGCATGTTGCAGCCACTTGCACGCTGGGGTAGCTGCCCATAATCCACTGCTCCCAATGCCGCTGCAAATGTGGCCATGCCAGTGCGCTTGAAGCTGTCAGTGTGGACAGACTGGAGCGCTTTCCGTAGTGCGCTCTCCGAAGACTGGTTTAACCCAAAGCGCTCTACAGCTGCAAGTGTAGCCAAGCCCTAAGGGCTTGTCTTCACTGACTGGGAGCTACGCCCCTTGTGGAGGTGGTTTTTTTAGAGCACTGAGAGAGCTCTCTCCCAGCGCTCTGCTGCGATCACATAAGCCACGGCAGCACTTTACCGTTGCCAGTGTAGACTAGCCCTAAATCATGGACTCAGCAGAGACACCGGTTATCCCAGTCATTACAACCATTTGTAACCTACTAACCCTGCTTTGTCCTATGACTTGCAGAGGTGTTAATTGCCCACTTTGTTTAAATGGTTTCTTGCAACATGTGTTAACCTCTTATGCTTAACAGTCTGTCCCACCTTTAGCTGTTACACCCTGGTTATCTTTCCCAGACCTGAAGGAGAGCTCTGGGAAGCTTGAAAGTTTGTCTCTTCCATCAACAAAAGTTGGTTCAAGAAAAGATATTACCTTACTTACCTTGTCTCCCTTTCAGCGTATTTGGTTTGGAAATGGGCATCTCTAGAACAGTTGCTGTTTTATCTATATCTTTATGGCATTACACAGTTTAAGATGATGTGAAATTAGTTAGTTACAAAGCCTTAAGATCCGTCCAGCAAACTAGACACTTTTTGTAGGAAAAAATTATGCCAGACAGTATAACGTACACTTTTGTTGTAAGTGGGGAATGACACTCTAGCAGGTGATAGGTAAATGTACCAGCCATTTGATTGTTAGTAACTGTATGTTCATAATGTCTTTGTTTGATTTTGTCATATCTTAAAGGATGAGTCAAAAGGACAGGTTGAGAGAACTTTGATCCAGTCTACAGAGAATGGGACAGATATCATTTCTCCTTAGGAACAAACAAAGGCAAGAGCAGTGGGGGAAGAAAGAAAGCCATTGTCAGCCCTGCACATGTGATTGGATTGGAGGCTTCTGAAAATCGCTCTTCATTGAATTTCAGCCATCATCATCAATGTAACTTGAGTTTCTCTGGCTAAGTCCTGTCATGCTGAAGCCTTCCTCATGGACACATTGTTAGGTGTAATGTCTGCAGACTCTGGGTTCTTGGGGGATGTCTCCACTTGCCATTTAAAGCGAAAAAAGTCCCTGTTTTGCACAAAAACCGTGGGAGCGTCTACATTTGCCAATGACAGAAGTTTCACAAGAAACAGAAACTCACCTCGACGAGAAGCGTACAGTTCTTATCGCTGATCCTTTTGTGGTGATGTGCAAGTGGAGACACGTTCTTCCTTTTAGCCTCCAGAGGATATCCCACAGTGCCTAGGGCGATCACTCTGGCCAGCAGCTCTGCTGCTGTGAGGCCAGGTAAACAGACGTCCGCCTCTCCCCTGTAAAGCTGCAGGAACTTTGAAACTCCCCTTCCTGTTTTGTTTGCAAGTGCTCATCTGGCCAAGTGACCATGGTGGCTCCACAGAGTAAATGATCCGCCGCTGGGACCCTGCGCTCACCCTCCCCTTCCCAGAAGCCCTATAGTGGGATAGCTGCCCTCAGTGCGCTGCTCTCATGGGTGATGAAATGCTGCAAATGTAAACACTCTCTGACCCTGTGGAAGTAACTGAGTACAGAAACCAGTGCTTTTCTTTCACCGGTTCCCTATCACCGATGAAACTCAAGTGTAGACATAGCCTTGGTTTCATTCAGTAACTACACTTAAACGTCCAGTTATTCATTACAATCACCTATCACGCTGGGCTTTGCAGCCAGAAACACTTCCTGGTATCCAGGAATCTCTATTGGACCAGTTGCTCTTTTGACTATATTGGACCAGATCACCACATAGTCAAAGTGGTTTTTATACATAGCTTTAGTTTTATAACAGGACAAGAGAGGGTGGGGACAGAAATCTTGTCTTGCTGTAAATATTTGTTCAATATCATAATACATTAAATCTGCACATTTATTGTTTCTTGTTAATCAGATTTGCTTTGAACCTTCTCTATGTGTAAGATAAAATCCCAGGTAAGAAGTATGGTTGGAAATAAAGCTAAACTGTTTTTACAGTGATGATTGGAGAGTGGACTGCACCATCTTGCTACCCTTGATAAAGCAGCAGTCAGAGGGCTGGACAATCTAGGTATCGATGTGTGATGCGTATGAAAGAAGAAGATAGTGAAGTCATATTCCCCCCAGAGCAACTTTCCTGTCAGTGGGGATAACGGGTTGCGAAGATTCATTCATTAATATGTTGTTTAAGCACTGCAGTGCTTGGATGAGAGGCATTACAAGAGAGAAAAGCAGCATGATTATTATTCTGTGGCATGGTAGAAGTGGGTCTTGTGGAGGGATTTGAAGGAGAGTGCTGTGGCCTTTTCGATTAGTCTGGAGCGATGAACCAGGCATAAGTGAGCCGCGGAAGAAAGAGCCAAGGTGCTTGTGGGAGAGACCGATGAATGGGTGATGGAGGCTGCCATTGTGGGAGGCCAGGAGATGCTGGGGGTGATGCAGCAAGATACAGGAGCAGACTAAATAGGGAAAAGCTGCATTATGAGGAGTCTTAAAGGTAGGGAAGAGACGCTTGTTTTCTATAGAGTTGGGGGAAGACTAAGCCCCTTCCCAGGGCCTGAGGCCCTCTGACTCATCCACTGAGTCTCTGGGTCTGCAACTCATCCCAGAGTCAGGGAAAAGGCATGAAACCTGCCCTCCACAAGGGGTTAATATTGGTCTGTCAATCACCTGACTTCCCTTCCTGATGGGCTAAATCCGTGTTGTTGTTTTTTTAACTGGGCCTTAGCCACTTTGTGAGGAGTTGCTAGGCAGGATAGCCATGTGGGTGGGCCCTGCCTGATATTTCCTATTGCTGTATTTTTGTGATTGGGTGACTGTCTTGCCAGGTTGACAAACCACTCTTTCTCTGTCGCTGTAATTGGCAGAGGAGGTTGAACAGAATGTGATTTTTTTCGATTGGCTAGATGAGACTTGTTGCTAGGCAGAGTAGCCAGCCCATTGTTGGGGTACCAGGCTGTGTCTTTGCTGGAGACAAGCAGGTATGTTTTTATATGAAGATAATTATCTAGTGAATAATGCAAATCATGACAATAATCATCGACTTTATGGACTCTGTGGATGCAGTTTCTGTTCTTTGTCCTGGAATTGGCCTGAATACAGTTGAAATCCTAAGAATTTGTGGCATAAAGACATTTGATACTCATACAGCCCTTCCTCATTCCTTCCTTTTCTCAAATTCTGGACAAAAAATGACTGAACAAAATGGTTTTCAGTTAAAATGTAAAATTGCACAGCAGCCATTGCTCTACAACGCAGCATGGGGCAGAACCTGCCACCCCTTGGGAGTTAAGTGAGCTACTCTCATTCTCCATCCTTCCTAACCTGTGTGCTGCTTTTCATGCTGTCAACCATGACATCCATCTGGGACCATTTGCTGGAGTCTCAGAGAACTGGCTGCCTTGGTTTTGCTCCTATTAGAGTGGCTGGATAGGGAGCTAGCCCTGAAAGAACTGGGTTCTACTCCCCCCAGGCACTTCCTCTCTGACCCCAGGCCAGTGCTTTAAGGACAGAATTGTAAAGGTTTTTAGGAACCCAAAGTTACAGCTAGGCATCTAATGGGGTTTACAAAGCACCAAACCTTCTAAGTGCATTTGAAAATCTCACGAGGTGCCTAAATACCTTTGAAAATCTGACCTTTAGTCTGTGTGTGCCTCAGTTCCCCACCTGTACAATGGGGATAACAGCATTGCTCTACCTTGCCGAGGGGCTGGGAGGAGAAATAGGTTAGAGGCTGTGAGGAGCAGCCTCAGATACTACAGTGATGGGGCCACATAACTAGGATAGGTAGAGTGGGAACTTCTCTATACACTCAAGTATCGGGGTAGCCATGTTAGTCTGTATCCACAAAAACAACAAGGCATCCGCTGGCACCTTAAAGACTAACAAATCTTGTTAGTCTTTAAGGTGCCAGCGGACGCCTTGTTGTTTCTCTATACACTGCTAACCCTGCTCTGGGTCTGACCCCTACTTTTCACCTAAGCCCCCAAATCGCCCCCTTTTCTGAATGTAACCTTGGCTCAGTGCTTTGCTGTATTTTCCCCAAATCCCCTGTTCTCTCTGACAAAACCTCTCCCCCCTCCACGGAGGGATTCCTCTTTTACAGCTAAACTTCCAGCCTCTTCATTTAATCACCAGCAATTTCTGATCTTAATCACCCACCTCTGCTTGTAAACAAAATACAGGCTCCCTGTCCCGGGTCACCTCTCCTCTGCACAACAGACACTAATGCTGGGCTGTAGTTAAGAGCTCCACTGGGGAGCTCCCAGACCTCCTGTATGAAACTCGGGGGGCTGCTCTCCCCTGCCCCCCTAATTGGCGCCCTTGGTGGGTTTACTTTAAGTGTCTCTCGCCCTCTAACAATATAACCCTAAAGAGCAGCCTATTGGGAAAGTCCCGCCTGCTTGCATCATTCACTTTCACTTTGTCTCGAGCTGGGCTGGTGACTTGGTTGTTGCTGCGGGGCCGTCGGGCCTGGATTAGAGCCTGAGCCGGAGCAGGACTTTGGGCTTGTGCCCTGCTAGCGGGCCGGGAGCTCCCGGAGAAGGGCGCGGGGGATCCATGGGGCGGACACCGCAGGACAGGGCGGTGGCACCAGGCTCGCTAAGTCCCGCAGCTTGTCACTGATCGGGACCGGGCGGCCGCGCTGCGCTGTAGCGGGCGGAGACTCAATGCCCAGCGGGGGCAGACACAGACAGGCTCTGCGGGCTGGTCTCAGGTCCATGCTCCGGGTGAGTGGATCCCCAAAGCTCCTGAAATAAAATGGAGCCAACAGATCGGCCCTGCCCAGCAGAGAGACTGGGGGAGGTTTGGGGGTGCATGGGTGAGGATGGGGGAGGGATTGTGGGAATCTTCTGTGACTAAGAAGATCCCAGGAAGCTGAATTTTTTACATTGATCCTTTTTACTAACGCGAACTACCCGCCCTTCCCCCGCGGGGATTTGGGGTTGTTTACTTCTTGTTCGAGAAAATCTCTCTGCATTTTAGAAGCTGTTGGGCTCCATCTGGTGGAGACAGCAAAGAACAACACAAATGAATATTGAAAATAAAACTTTTCCTTCTTAATTTAGTAAGAAAAAAATACCGCGGGGAGATTTTGGTTTGTTCTCATCAGTGATACTCAGCCTGGCGCTTGGGGGGTCTAAGTGGATTGACTTTTCATTATGTAGATTGGCAGAAGTTTTTTTTAACGGACTGATTTAACAACAAACAAACAATCCTATCCCCAAAGTTGCCCTTTGAATGGGGAAATGTTTGAGGATTCTAAATGGACAGTAGCTCGTTGTGGTGCGTTGTACTGAATCTGCTGCTACTCTAGCCCCATAGTTTGTTGTTTTGTATCTGCCGTTTCCTCCCAGGGTGTCCACTGTTGTATGGACGTGCGGGACAGGCCAGCCCAGGGAATAACGCTTGGCCCACTCGGAAGCTGTGCTGCTGGGTCTCAGTTTGGGGCTTTCCATGGCCAATCATATTTCAGTCCTTCCATTTTGGGTGTCACAGTGTAAACTGAAACTGGCGCTAAGTTCAATTGAATTCCAAGTAGTGAGCGAAACACACCATGGGTAAAAAGAAAAGAGAATATACTGGGGAAAAAAAGGAAAATGATTTCCAAGTGGCTAACAGGGTATCCCCCATGCTTCTGGAGTTAGAAAAATCATAACAGAAAGCGGCTTTAGCTGAATTGTCAAAGGCCACAGTCTATGAATCCAGCCCCATCACTGTGATGCACATGATTAGACCCACACTGAGCTGAGCACTCCCATGAGTCAGGGATGGAGGATCATGTCCCAAGGCTGTAAAGGCTGGATTCTAGCCAGACTAATGTCAGTAGAATTATTCCAGGTTTAAACGAGAGCAGAGTTTGACCCAGAATGTGGAGAGTGGTAGTGAGGAAATGGCGATGTAGGGGGCTGATAGGCTAACAGCAGACACCACCAATTTGGTCATCTTAATGCAGTCTCTCTATACAAATACACATCACACATCATTTGAAAGTTTTGTATGTCTACTTTAAGATGAGGTATGATGTGGAGCTGTCAAGTGGTGCTGTTACCACAGATATGGGGATAAACAGTGACACCATCAACACGTTAAAATGATCACTTTGAAATTTGCATTTGTTTCTGTTACTTGAATGACTCTGTGTATTATTTCAAGCAATAAAATTGGATTTCTTTGTGACCTCAAAGCATCACAGCAATACCCTAAAGGGTAAAACAAAATATGATAATAAACTTGTATAAGTATCATGGAAAAGTAATAGCGCTGGTAACATTTCTAGTCAACATCATTATCATCTTGTTCATCATTATGATCTCCATTGAATGTGCTTGCGGGCTTGGGGAGGCTAGTCAGTGTCACAGTGCTACCAGCTGCTCTCCGTCTGCTTTTGAGCCTGCATGATGTGACTCAGAAACTTCTCTTCTTCCCTAAAGATTTTTGTCATTTTCTTGATAACACAACTACCTCATTCGGAAGCTCTACAGTGCTACGCAGGCGAATATGAAATAAATGGCGAATGCTGTCCTATGTGCACTGCTGGTAGGTATATATGATTGCTTCTTTAAAAATCATGACCCTTCCCTAGAGAGTCCAATTGTCTGGCCTCCTCTCGGAGAGCTTGACTACAACCCTACTTTACCCTCCGGCTTTTGCACTCGGCTTCTGTCACTCCAGTACTGACTGTTTGCTTGTTCCCATTAGGATTCATTGTATTCACCCTTTGCCCTGCATCCGGGATCCCCCAGCCCTTCCTGGCCCTTCCCCAGCCCCTCACAGTCCCCTTGTATCGGGATCCAACTGATCTTTCCTCTGCACAGGGACCTCTGCCCGTCCCACCCCAGCCACTGCCCTGCCCCAGGCAGCCGTCCAGACAGCTGCTGTGGACACCAGCACTGCCCCAGCCCCTCACCTCTCAATCTACTTCTTATAGTCCGATAGGACTGGCCACAGGCAGTCACCTGGCTTCCTTAGTCCCCTGGCGCTTTCTGGTCATGTGATCCCTCCAGTCACTGGCTTCACCTGAGGATTCTCCATCCCCCTAGGAGGAACTACAGTACTCAGACCTGCATCTTTTAAAGGGCCATGAATCTGACTGGGCACAGTGGGGACATATGGATCTGTCAAAGGTCCCGTGTCCGTTACACAGAGTCTAAGCACGACTGTACTAGGGATCCTACTGATAAGGGAGGGGTGTGAGTTATGAGATTGTTTCTGTCTGTGCTGTATCTGTGTTGTGCACAAATAGAGGATTTCAGTTCTGGCAGTCTAGTTCTGAGACGTTTACCTTTTATTTCTCATGGTAGTGTGTGCAACATGTAAAATCCACACACATAGCGTGTGCATTTGTTATGCATAATTACCCGCCTTTGCAATCTCTGTATTAATGCATTAAATATATTAGCTTGGTTTACACAGGAGCTAATTGTTTTGTTTGCTTTAGGGAGCAGGGTGTTCAAACATTGTACACAAAATGTCAGCACAACATGCATGCCCTGTGTGGACGACACATATACAGAGCATCCCAATGGCCTAACAGAGTGCATGAGATGTAAAGTCTGCGATGCAGGTAAGGAAGCTGTCCGGTGTGTGTGTGTGTGCGGGGGGGGGGGGGGGGGGGATGGATTTTAATTATTTTTTTCTGAGTTGTCTCCCCCAGCCCACATATACAAAAGCAGCCTAGTTGTTTGGGCCCAGGACTGGAAGTCAAGAGTCCTGGGTTTTGCTCACAGTTCTCTTACTGAGTTCCTTGCAATCTTGGGCAAATCACTGAAGTGGAGATTTCTAGCACAGTGCATGGGCTTCAGTCGCACATCTTCCACTGATTAAGGGCTGTGGAATCATCCCGGGAGATTCTTCTCAGGGGGAAAGTGGATCTCTAGATTTAGCAGAAGTAGAACAAACACAATAAAAATAATTATAATCAAACATTTCACATGGTGTCCTTTGTTGTAGAGCAGCAGCTCTGCACCATCAGGATCTGGATTGTATGCGGGGAGATACCATCATAGATTGTTAAGGTTGAAAGGGACCTCAGGAGGTCATCTAGTCCAACCCCCTGCTCAAAGCAGGACCAATCCCCAACTAAATCCCCAAATGTCCCCCTCAAGGATTGAACTCTCAACCCTGGGTTTAGCAGGCCAATGCTCAAACCACTGAGCTATCCCTCCCTCCAGGAACCTTCCTTTTCAGATCCCAGATCCTGAGCAGTGGCTGAGGAACACGCATGTACCTCAGGAGGCAGGAGTGACATGAGTGACAGTAAGAAACCATTGTGCTCCTCTGCTCCTGGGGCCATCAGGGTCTGGTCCCCAGCATGAATTAGAACAGCCTGCAGGCTGCTCTAGTTTACATCAGCTGCCTATGGCCCCAAAGGCTGTCCCAGCACATGGGGATCCGTTGGGCAGCCAGGAGGACGGGTTGTGTAGCAGGTGTTATGACCACTCCAAAATCCCACTACAGTGGACTGCTCCTCCAGTGGCCAACTCGACTGGAGGTTGTGGTCCTTTATATGTGGCTACTGGGAGCCTGATTCTCCACCGCCGTTGTCATTATTCACACCCGTGCAGATGAATGCAGAGTGGGTGCAAAGCACGATCTCAACTGCAGCTGAGTAGAGAATGCTGGTTTGGTAGCATTTTGCATGTACCCTTTGCACAGATGTAAATACAACACAAGGTGCAGGGCA
>NW_020707455.1:0-1041 GCF_002925995.2 Terrapene triunguis
GGAGGTTGTGGTCCTTTATATGTGGCTACTGGGAGCCTGATTCTCCATAGCCTTTGTCAGTATTCACACCCGTGCAGATGGATGCAGAGTGGGTGCAAAGCATGATCTCAACTGCAGCTGAGTAGAGAATGCTGATTTGGTGGCATTTTGCATGCACTCTTTGCACAGATGTAAATACAACAGGAGGTGCAGGGCAGCAGAGAATCAGGCTACAGATGGTTCTGTTTACATGGCAACACTTGTAAAATGTAGTCATCATAACAAACCCCTCTAGTTCCTGTGCCCTGTACCATGGATCAGCAAGGACTGGGGGTGTATATTAGTTTTTGTATCTGTTCTGTTTAGTTCCCATGTAAATGTATTTGTGATGCATGGAGCTTTACTTTAGGAGCCAGACTGATGGCAAAAGAAAAATGCACGTATACGAAGAACACCGTGTGCGGTTGCGCCCCAGGGGATTTCTGCCTACATGCTGCAGGCCTGGACTGTGAACTGTGTAGTCGCTCCACCGTCTGCCTTCCTGGATCTATGGTGAAAGAACCTGGTAAGGCAACATAACTTCTGTAACACCAAGGCAAACCCCTGCAGTCACAGAACGAATCTGAAGCAGGGCAAACTGGCTGAGACTTAATCCAGGTGAGACTGAGGTGATGCTGGGGAAGCAGCCGGAAGAGTGGCTGGGCCGTACATGGGGCCCCCCTCACTGAGGGAACGTGACTGCCATTTGTAACCCAGTTGCACAGCTCCAGGGTGACGTCAGACCTTGTGCTGAGCTGGATGCCCAGGTAACAGCTGCAGTCAACTTCTGTCCATCTAGGCCTGGCCAGATGCCTCTGACCTCTTCTCCCCAAGGCAGGAGTCTCTGCTGACCTGTGCTCTGCCCAGGGCCACCTCTTACCACTATGCAGAATGCTGCAGCCTGCTGACGGAGCGGAGTTGCCTGTTGGTCGCATGTAGGAATTGGCTTTGACCTATAGAGACAGAAATGATTTGAGTCCTGACGGCCTCTGTCCCCGGCACACACTGCCCCAGCTGCGCTCA
>NW_020707456.1:0-1046 GCF_002925995.2 Terrapene triunguis
GAGGTTGTGGTCCTTTATATGTGGCTACTGGGAGCCTGATTCTCCACAGCCTTTGTCACTATTCACACCCGTGCAGATGAATGCAGAGTGGGTGCAAAGCATGATCTCAACTGCAGCTGAGTAGAGAATGCTGATTTGGTGGCATTTTGCATGCACCCTTTGCACAGATGTAAATACAACACGAGGTGCAGGGCAGCAGAGAATCAGGCTACAGATGGTTCTGTTTACATGGCAACACTTGTAAAATGTAGTCATCATAACAAACCCCTCTAGTTCCTGTGCCCTGTACCATGGATCAGCAAGGACTGGGGGTGTATATTAGTTTTTGTATCTGTTCTGTTTAGTTCCCATGTAAATGTATTTGTGATGCATGGAGCTTTACTTTAGGAGCCAGACTGATGGCAAAAGAAAAATGCACGTATACGAAGAACACCGTGTGCGGTTGCGCCCCAGGGGATTTCTGCCCACATGCTGCAGGCCTGGACTGTGAACTGTGTAGTCGCTCCACCGTCTGCCTTCCTGGATCTATGGTGAAAGAACCTGGTAAGGCAACATAACTTCTGTAACACCAAGGCAAACCCCTGCAGTCACAGAACGAATCTGGAGCAGGGCAAACTGGCTGAGACTTAATCCAGGTGAGACTGAGGTGATGCTGGGGAAGCAGCCGGAAGAGTGGCTGGGCCGTACATGGGGCCCCCCTCACTGAGGGAGCGTGACTGCCATTTGTAACCCAGTTGCACAGCTCCAGGGTGGTGTCAGAGCTTGTGCTGAGCTGGATGCCCAGGTAACAGCTGCAGTCAACTTCTGTCCATCTAGGCCTGGCCAGATGCCTCTGACCTCTTCTCCCCAAGGCAGGAGTCTCTGCTGACCTGTGCTCTGCCCAGGGCCACCTCTTACCACTATGCAGAATGCTGCAGCCTGCTGACGGAGCGGAGTTGCCTGTTGGTCGCATGTAGGAATTGGCTTTGACCTATAGAGACAGAAATGATTTGGGTCCTAACGGCCTCTGTCCCCGGCACACACTGCCCCAGCTGCGCTCAGCAGAG
>NW_020707457.1:0-2293 GCF_002925995.2 Terrapene triunguis
CCAGGGTAAGCACCCTGGCGGGCCGGGCCAGTTTGTTTACCTGCCGCGTCGGCAGGTTCGGCCGATCGCGGCTCCCACTGGCCGCGGTTCGCCGTCCCAGGCCAATGGGGGCGGCAGGAAGTGGCGCGGGCAAGGGATGTGCTGGCCACGGCTTCCTGCCACCCCCATTGGCCTGGGACGGCGAACCGCGGCCAGTGGGAGCCGCGATCGGCCGAACCTGCCGACGCGGCAGGTAAACAAACTGGCCCGGCCCGCCAGGGTGCTTACCCTGGTGAGCCGCATGCCGGAGGTTGCCGACTCGTGTTAGCCTATGAAACTGCTTTTTAGAACAGATAAAATGGACTGAGACCGAGGAGGTAAGACTGAGGGTAATAGCAGTTATCTATGTTAGGCAGGAAGAAAGCATAGACTTCATCACGCTTGTTTAATGAGTGGAACTTCTTACTATATTACCAGCTCCAAGTGTTCAGGACTCAGGCCTCAAAAAAAATCAGAAGACTGGCTTAAAAATTGTAAGGGATTTTTAAAATTAAAAAATGGGTTTTTTAACCTTTTGAGTTCACATTTTCAAGTTTTCTCTGAAACCACAAAAGCTAGAAATTTACATTTTAAAAGAATGAAGGCTGAGATTCCCATGTAATCACTTGACTCCAGGAGCTGGGGCTTTAAAGAAAATATCAGCTATCAAACAGTTGGCCCCATAAATCATGCTAGCATTTTTTAAACTTCAAAACTATAGCTCTGTAGAGGACAGAAATTCCATTTTGTGACAGATTTTGAAATTTAGTTTCATTCCAAATCAGAACAAAACCCAATTTTCAAACTCTCCAATTTTTTTTAAAAAAAAGTGTTTTGACAAAAGATTTAATTTTGACTTTTTTATTCTATAATATAAAATTAGAAAATTCAAAATGAAAAGTAGTGACCCTTTTATTTATTGTTTCTGTGATTTATTGGTGCTCCCTGCAGTGGCAATGTCTTTGGCTGCCAAAATCAGAGCAAGTTGCATCTTCAGAATAGGGGTATGTACAGAGCAGAGGTTGTGATACTGAATGGTTTAAGGTGCAGCACCAGCAACTCTTGAGATCAGACATAACTTGTTAAAAGTGCACAAAGTACTGTGTGCAACAGCAATTTATTCATTTTAGATGCACAGCCAGGACTTCAATACAAGGAAAAGTATTGAACCATGAGAACCATATGTAACCATGAGAACTCTCCTTCCTTTCTCTCACCATATTATTAAGCTGACTTTATTTTAAAAAAGTCAGCTTAATAATATGGTGAGAGAAAGGAAGGAGAGTTCTCATGGTTACATATGGTTCTCATGGTTCAATACTTTTCCTTGTATTGAAGTCCTGGCTGTGCATCTAAAATGAATAAATTGCTGTTGCACACAGTACTTTGTGCACTTTTAACAAGTTATGTCTGATCTCAAGAGTTGCTGGTGCTGCACCTTAAACCATTCAGTATCACAACCTCTGCTCTGTACATACCCCTATTCTGAAGATGCAACTTGCTCTGATTTTGGCAGCCAAAGACATTGCCACTGCAGGGAGCACCAATAAATCACAGAAACAATAAATAAAAGGGTCACTACTTTTCATTTTGAATTTTCTAATTTTATATTATAGAATAAAAAAGTCAAAATTAAATCTTTTGTCAAAACACTTTTTTTTAAAAAAAATTGGAGAGTTTGAAAATTGGGTTTTGTTCTGATTTGGAATGAAACTAAATTTCAAAATCTGTCACAAAATGGAATTTCTGTCCTCTACAGAGCTATAGTTTTGAAGTTTAAAAAATGCTAGCATGATTTATGGGGCCAACTGTTTGATAGCTGATATTTTCTTTAAAGCCCCAGCTCCTGGAGTCAAGTGATTACATGGGAATCTCAGCCTTCATTCTTTTAAAATGTAAATTTCTAGCTTTTGTGGTTTCAGAGAAAACTTGAAAATGTGAACTCAAAAGGTTAAAAAACCCATTTTTTAATTTTAAAAATCCCTTACAATTTTTAAGCCAGTCTTCTGATTTTTTTTGAGGCCTGAGTCCTGAACACTTGGAGCTGGTAATATAGTAAGAAGTTCCACTCATTAAACAAGCGTGATGAAGTCTATGCTTTCTTCCTGCCTAACATAGATAACTGCTATTACCCTCAGTCTTACCTCCTCGGTCTCAGTCCATTTTATCTGTTCTAAAAAGCAGTTTCATAGGCTAACACGAGTCGGCAACCTCCGGCATGCGGCTCACCAGGGTAAGCACCCTGGCGGGCCGGGCCAGTTTGTTTACCTGCCGC
>NW_020707458.1:0-5827 GCF_002925995.2 Terrapene triunguis
CTTTTTCGAGTTACCTGGTAGCTATGCCTAGGGGGGGTCCCCAACAATCCCTCCTTTGAGAACACTCAACAAACCTTTGTGAGAGTTTTCTCATACTCTAAAGACAAAATGCGATTAAGCTCCATACAATCAGGATTATTAATGAGAGGATATAAGGGAACCTCTGGAGAGGGGGAGGTACAAATTTTACATATGAGCACTTTACAGCAAATGACCAAAAGAATAAGAACAAAACATATTACAACACTTGTGAGCAAGATGCGAACAATGCTTTTCCCTATATTTTTTAGTTTTTCTAAACCAGGTATTCAACCCCAAAGGGAATCCAAAATAGTGGGTTCCCCTTCCTGGGCCTTCCATTGATTAAAGGCCCGTTCAACTGACAAGATGTGCGTGTTAATGTCCTGTGAAAACTTTGGGACATAGGTACAACACTTTTTTTTAATAAGGGCACAGACCCCGCCTTGTGAGGCTAACACATAATTTAGGGCCTGACGGTTCTGTAAAGCCAGCAGTCGAAGCTGGTACAGCTCAGAACTTATGCTTTTTTTTATGGCTAGGGTATCATTGGCAAACTGGGTGAGAAATTTAGACAGTTTTTTGTAAAGTTGGGCTAGTTGTCCCACCCCATAGGAAGGGAGGGCTATTATTTCAAACCTGTTTTTTTTACTGATTGGTTCTATGGTAGCTTTTAAGGACCGATAGTACCTGGGACGACCGGAGGGAGCCTTGGGTAGAATGCGGAGGGGAGGAGCAAGATAGCCTTTGTAACAGCTACCATGCCAACCATTAGGAAGCCATTTGTAGGCACTAATACCACAAACTCAAAAGGCTTCACCATAACTAGCCCTTTTATTGTTACTTTGTGAGTCCTGTAGGGCAGTTTGTGGGGAAAGGGTAAAGAATGCAGCTCCGGTTTGCCACCCGGTGGCATTCAGTAAAGGAACAGTGAGACTTATACCAGGACCAATATAAAATTTACACTTACTGATGCCCGCAAACCAGGTATGTTTACTTGTACTGGCTTGCTGATAACATATGAGACCAGTGGGTGGAGAACGTAAACGAATAGGCTGGGCTTACGAGTGGCCTTATAATGGGAAATTCAAGAGCCATGGTGTAGGCCATAAGGAGCTTCCGCAGTACAGTTAGATCGCAAACCTAAATTGTCAGAGGTGCTGCTGCTGGTAACCATCCACCTTTGACAATAGTCTGACCAATTTTGGGGTACTACTTTTCAGGGCAATTCCGCTGAATGATGGGGAGTCTGGGCACATATTCAACAGTTGGAAAGATTGAACTCACGGGCAAAGGCAATTTTTAGGGCCTCATATGTGTTGGTAGCCATATCTGCAGGGATGGCTCCCCATCCTGCATGCGATGTGGGTGAAACAGTAGGTAACAGAAGAATTGCCTCTGTGATAAAAAGAAATACTGTGAGAGACCCTAAACCTGAACCCATATTGTAATCACCACAACCCAAATACCCAGAGTACAATAAGAATTATTGACACTAAACAAGTCAAAAAATAACAAGACCAAATACACAGGCCAGGTTCGCCTTCTGTGAGAAAATAAAACCAATGTTCAGGGTTCTCGCGAGGAGTATGTTGTGACTGTTTAGAAAGATCACAACGCATTCCCAGTGATCCTTACTGTCTTTTGAATAACAGCTTAAGTCCCAAATCGTCGTTAGCAGTCTTTTCCGCAGGCTGGACAGTCCACTGTTTAGGAATGGGCACTGCTTTCAGTCGAGAGTGATGAATCCAGTTTTTGTGTCCTTCGACCTTTGCCGCTGTATGGGTGACAAGCAGGACGGTGTGGGGTCCCTTCCACTTCTCTTGGAGAGGCTTGTTCTTCCAGGTCCGCACGAGAACGGAGTCACCAGGCTGCAGGGAGTGGACCGGAGTATCCAGCAGAAGAGGCTGTGAATTTTTGGTGTATTTGTGAAGAGAAGAAAGAACAGCAGACAGAGGGCACATGTACTGAGACAAAAAACCACACCCCATTTCTTATTCCCCTGCCAGAACTGGGGTACCATTCATAGGCCATGCTCTTCCAAACATAATCTCGAAGGGACTAAGCCCTATCCTACCCTTAGGGAGAGCCCGAATGCGAAGTAACACAAGGGGCAAGGCATCAGGCCACTTAAGAGAGGCCTCCTGACAGACCTTTGAGAGGTGTCGCTTGAGTGTCTGATTTGTGCGTTCCACTACTCCACTGGCTTGTGGTCGCCAGGGTGTGTGGAGTTTCCAGGGGATTTGCAGAGCACTTGCTATTTTTTGAACCACTTGAGATGTGAAGTGTGGTCCATTATCAGATTCCATCCACTGAGGAAGGCCGAAGCGAGGAATGATTTCCTTGACAAACTTAAGAGCCACTGTCTTGGCAGTGTTGTTGCGACATGGGAAGGCCTCAGGCCATCCGCTGAATCGATCCACTAAGACAAGGAGGTACCTGTATCCTTGGGTCCTGGGAAACTCAGTAAAGTCTATTTGCCACACCAATCCTGGGCCTGGGGTAGGTTCCAGGGTGGCTGGTGGCACTGCTACTCCTGTTCGAGGGTTATTCTTTTGGCAGATTAAACATTCAGCTTGTACCTGTGATGCTAGGGGTTTAAGTCCAGAGGTTAGAAAATATTTAGTCATGAGCTGGGTGAGAGCCTCTCTGCCTGCGTGTGTGGTTTGATGCAGTTTCTGCAACACTGATCGAATCAAGCCCTTGGGCAGGAGGATTTTGCCCTCTGTGGAACAAAGCCATCCCTCCTTTTCCTGGAGACCGAGACTGTCAGCCAGGTTTCTGTCCTCTTGGGAGTACTGAGGGGCTGCAAGCTCACCCACTGATGGGATGAGGGCATGCATTTGGGCATTCTCCTCAGTTGGTGATTTCAGGGTAGCAGCTCGCTTAGCTTCCCTGTCTGCTCTGGCATTGCCCTTGGTTACATCTTGATCTTCCCTTTGATGGGCTTTGCAATGCACCACTGCTACTGCTGAGGGGAGTTGTACTGCCTCTAAAAGTCGGAGAATTTGAGACCCATGCTTGACCGGAGAGCCTTGGGCTGTTAGCATTCCCCTTTGTTTCCATAAACCAGCGTGAGCATGCAATACCCCAAAAGCATACTTTGAGTCAGTAAAGATATTAACCCGTTTGGCTTTTGCCAGCTCGAGTGCCCGAGTCAGGGCCACTAGTTCAGCAAGTTGGGCAGATGTTCCTGCCGGTAAACTCTCAGCTTCCACGGTATCATGAAGAGACACAATGGCATAACCAGCCCTCCTTTGCCCATTCACAACAGTACTACTTCCATTTGTATACCATTCCAAGTCAGCATTTGGGAGTGGCTGATCTTTTAGATCTGGGCGGCTAGCATACTGAACATCTATGATTTCTAAACAGTCATGTTCTTGCTTTTCTGTCTCGGGCAGCAGTGTAGCTGGATTAAGGGAGGGACAGATCTGCAGGGTGACTTCAGGATTCTCTAACAGCTTCGCCTGGTACCGAGCAACCCGAGCCTGTGTGAGCCAAAGACCCCCCTTAGTGTCCAGCAAGGCACGGACCATATGAGGAACATACACTTGCACAGCTCCTCCCATTGTCAGCTTCTCCGCTTCCCCCAGCACCAGAGCCGTAGCTGCGACCGCCCTCAAACAGGCTGGCCATCCCTTTGAAACTTGATCCAGTTGTTTAGAAAAGTATGCCACAGGACGCTTCCAGGCACCTAATAGCTGGGTAAGCATTCCCAAAGCTACCCCTTTTCGTTCATGCACATACAGTTGGAACGGCTTAGATAGATCGGGCAAGCCAAGGGCTGGAGCTTCCATTAGCTTCCTTTTCAAGATTTTAAATGCCCTGTCTGCTTCTGGGGACCAATGAAAGGGGTCATGTTCTGCTCCCTTAACACATTCATACAGAGGTTTAGCCCACAGTCCAAACTCTGGAATCCATATTCTGCAAAAGCCTGCCATGCCCAGGAATGCCCTAAGCCTTTTGCGGTTGCTGGGGATTGGAACTTGGCAGATAGCCTCCTTCCTTTCGTTGGAGAGCTGTCTTTCTCCCTGCCTGATGTGAAATCCCAGATATTGAACCTCTGAAAGAGCAATTTGGGCTTTTCTTTGAGATACCCTGTATCCTCGCAGTCCAATAAAGTTTAGGAGACTCACAGTAGCTTTGAGACAAGGGATTAGACCCACAGCAGCAATTAGCAAATCATCTACATATTGCAACAAGAGGGCTTTGTCTGAATTATCCCACTCCTCCAAATCTCTGGCCAAAGCCTGTCAAAACAGAGTGGGGGAATTTTTAAATCCTTGAGCCAATACTGTTCAACAAAACTGCCTTTTAACCCTTCTGCTGTCCTCATTATGCTTTGCAGTATTTTGCTGATCTCAATTGCTTGGGCACATTCAGCCCCCCTTCCTCTTGGTTGTCAGCAAAGTCTTGGCTGTGAACACTGACCTTGGACTGAGGCCAGCTGTATTTTCCTCTCAGTTAACTTATTTCGTGCTTTTTCCTTTTCTTCCTTTCTCGGCTTCTTCTAACTTCCAAAGGAACCTTCCACTCTTCACTCATACACCTTTTCCAGTAACATAACTTCTGTACAGAACTTTGAAGCAACAAACCAGGACGAGCACACTCACTTCTGAGGATTCCTCTCTGTACAACCTCTGGTGTCCAATAGCTTTCCCTTTTAAACCTTAAATGCCTTCTCTGTCTTCCTTCTCCTTAGCCTTGGCTATAACCTGATTCCGTTCCACTTCAGACAACAGGGTTCTTATAAGTATATTACAATTATCCCAATCAGGCTTATAACTTGCTAGACAACCTTCAAAAATAGAAATGAACTTGCTTGGATTCGTTGAGAATTCTCCAGCCTCTGCCTTGAAAGCGGCTAAATGTACAGGGTCAAAAGGTACGTGCGAAAATACAGATACTATCTGTGCTGCCCGCTCTTGCGTTCCTGGCCGAGCTACCACACTCTTAGTAATCAACGGATACAATCCCACAGGGGGGGCACTCTCTAAAGCCTGTGGGGGTGGAGGAGCCGAAGGGGACACCGATTCTGGCATTACAACAGTGGGAGGGTTCTGGGATTTAGCAGCACATACTACCGAGTCTGTCGGAGTCAAATGGCACTTGAGCAAAATATCAGTCCTATTTCTTAACACCATAAACGTATACGCATAGAGATGTTCATTCCATTTACCTGTTCTCTGACAAAACAAAAGCAACTGAAGGATCGTGTTATAATTAAGTGATCCTTCCGGTGGCCACCTTTCTTGGCACTCCAGCTGGTACTGAGGCCAATTAACTGTACAGAACCTTTTCAATTTACTTTTAATTAACTGATCAGATCCAAACACCTTCCAGTTCACCAGAATGCATTCTAAGGGTGTACACTGTCCCCTGCCGGCTGTACTCTGTCCCTGCCCCATACTGAGGGAGACTCTGGGCGTCCCCAGGTCAAAACAGGCAGACACTGGGCGTCCCCAGGTCAAAACAGATAAAGTCCCCACTGGACTGTTCCTACCTTATCCAAGGGTCCGGTTCTGCACCGTCGCTCTATCCACGGGACCGGTTCCCCACCCTGCTTCTCCACTGTCTGTGTGCGTTGCACCGTTGTGCCCTCCGGGGTCGAGCAAACCACGTCTCTGCCGAGGCCCCCCGATGAAGTCACCGGTGAGCGCTCTGGGCGTCGGTCGTCGTCGTAATCCGTCGGCCACCAGGAGGGATCCGGGCAAGGCTAAATTTCAGCCTCGAGCCCCACGTTGGGCGCCAAAACTGTCACCGCCTGAGGGGCTCGAGGCGGACTTCAAAGGGTCCGTTGGCCCGG
>NW_020707459.1:0-1508 GCF_002925995.2 Terrapene triunguis
CTGACCCCAGGGCCACCCAAGCAGCTCAGCAGGCCCTGCCCAACAGCAGCGGTCCTGGGCCGCCTCCTGCCAGCAGCAGCACGGTGGTCCCGGGCCAATTCCACTGAAGTCAGTGGGTCTCCACTTGGGCAAAGGGTCTGTCCCAGCACATTCTGATGCAAAATTGATGTTATGGTTTTTAAAGTGCTTTGGGATTCTTGTGACAGTCTGTATCCCTATGTCCACCCCTTTTTCAAGACTACGATAAATTTTGTACAAACTATGCCTTGTAAGGTATCATTTGAAAGCTCATGATTTGCTGATCAGTATTGTCCTGGTAAAATATGTGTGGCAATGTTGTATGTAAAGTTATAAGATTGTAGTGCATGATGACACTAAGACATCTAAATCTGGGGAAGCAGCCACAAACCAGTTCCTCAGAGACAAAAGGCAAACTGATGCCTCAGCCAGGTGCCAGTGAAATCAAATGGACTGCCATCTAGTTAAGTGGCCATTCTCCAGCAGGAAAATGCATGTGAGTGAGAAATTTACATCTTGGCAAAGAAACAGCTGGAGGTTTCCATCCCCACAAACTTTCTGTCTCCTGAACCCCAGCTGGAGATGATTCTCAAAGAAAAGGCAAAAGTATAAAAATGGGGAACAGACGTCCCAAGTTATTCTGCCCCTTTTCTCTACCCACAGCAGCCACAACACCTGATGAAGAGAGAAACAGCTTTGGACTGAGGGAGGGATCCTATCTGAAAGGAATTCAGCCAGGAAAGCTACCACCCCTCATTCGGGGTGGGTTTTTTTATTCTCGAGATAGCTCTCCCCTGGCGATAAAGCATGTCTACACTGCCCACGTCACAGTGCTGCCATGGCTGTGCTGTAACATGGGCAGTGTCGACACCCTCAGACTGCTGAAGCATGTGGTGAGAGAGACTTTTGCTTTGAATCCACTTAGCTTGTTAAGTTAGGCATTAGTTGTGTTTTACTTTTGTTTTCTTGTAACCAATTCTGACTTTTATGACTCGTTACTTGTAATGACTTAAAATCTTTCTTTCTGTAGTTAATAAATTTGCTTTATTGTTTTATCTAAATCAGTGTGCTTGGATTGAAGTGTTTGAGAAACTCCATTTGAGATAACATGGTTTACGCGTATCATTTTCTATTAATAAAATGACAGGCTTTATATGAGCTTGTGTTGTCCACGAGAGGGCTGGGCAGTACAAGATGCACATTTCTAAGGAAAGTCTGGCACCAGGAGTTTTCTGGTGTTGCTCTGCAGTGTAATTCAAGAGTGGCTGGCCATAGCACTCAGCCAGCATAGCTGGGAGTAATTTACATGCTGGAGGCTTGTGTGTGAGCAGACCAGGAGTAGTTGCTCTCACAGCGAAGCAGTGTAAAAGGCACCCCAGGCTGGAGAACTGAGGGGACTCAGCTGTTTAACAGTCCAGATTGTACCCGGGGCAATGTCACAGCGCTTCAATGTGAAAGGTGCTATATTATTACTTGTTCTTAATCAAACA
>NW_020707460.1:0-1559 GCF_002925995.2 Terrapene triunguis
AGATTCGGTGACTTTCTAGGACCTCTGTGACTTCTGCAGCAGGCAGGTGCAACTGACCCCAGGGCCACCCAAGCAGCTCAGCAGGCCCTGCCAACAGCGGCGGTCCTGGGCCACCTCCTGCCAGCAGCAGCACGGTGGTCCCGGGCCAATTCCACTGAAGTCAGTGGGTCTCCACTTGGGCAAAGGGTCTGTCCCAGCACATTCTGATGCAAAATTGATGTTATGGTTTTTAAAGTGCTTTGGGATTCTTGTGACAGTCTGTATCCCTATGTCCACCCCTTTTTCAAGACTATGATAAATTTTGTACAACCTATGCCTTGTAAGGTATCATTTGAAAGCTCATGATTTGCTGATCAGAATTGTCCTGGTAAAATATGTGTGGCAATGTTGTATGTAAAGTTATAAGATTGTAGTGCATGATGTCACTAAGACATCTAAATCTGGGGAAGCAGCCACAAACCAGTTCCTCAGAGACAAAAGGCAAACTGATGCCTCAGCCAGGTGCCAGTGAAATCAAATGGACTGCCATCTAGTTAAGTGGCCATTCTCCAGCAGGAAAATGCGTGTGCGTGAGAAATTTACATCTTGGCAAAGAAACAGCTGGAGGTTTCCATCCCCACAAACTTTCTGTCTCCTGAACCCCAGCTGGAGATGATTCTCAAAGAAAAGGCAAAAGTATAAAAATGGGGAACAGACGTCCCAAGTTATTCTGCCCCTTTTCTCTACCCACAGCAGCCACAACACCTGATGAAGAGAGAAACAGCTTTGGACTGAGGGAGGGATCCTATCTGAAAGGAATTCAGCCAGGAAAGCTACCACCCCTCATTCGGGGTGGGTTTTTTTATTCTCGAGATAGCTCTCCCCTGGCGATAAAGCATGTCTACACTGCCCACGTCACAGTGCTGCCATGGCTGTGCTGTAACATGGGCAGGGTCGACACCCTCAGACTGCTGAAGCATGTGATGAGAGAGACTTTTGCTTTGAATCCACTTAGCTTGTTAAGTTAGGCATTAGTTGTGTTTTACTTTTGTTTTCTTGTAACCAATTCTGACTTTTATGACTCATTACTTGTAATGACTTAAAATCTTTCTTTCTGTAGTTAATAAATTTGCTTTATTGTTTTATCTAAATCAGTGTGCTTGGATTGAAGTGTTTGAGAAACTCCATTTGAGATAACATGGTTTACGCGTATCATTTTCTATTAATAAAATGACAGACTTTATATGAGCTTGTGTTGTCCACGAGAGGGCTGGGCAGTACAAGATGCACATTTCTAAGGAAAGTCTGGCACCAGGAGTTTTCTGGTGTTGCTCTGCAGTGTAATTCAAGAGTGGCTGGCCATAGCACTCAGCCAGCATAGCTGGGAGTAATTTACATGCTGGAGGCTTGTGTGTGAGCAGACCAGGAGTAGTTGCTCTCACAGCGAAGCAGTGTAAAAGGCACCCCAGGCTGGAGAACTGAGGGGACTCAGCTGTTTAACAGTCCAGATTGTACCCGGGGCAATGTCACAGTGCTTCAATGTGAAAGGTGCTATATTATTACTTGTTCTTAATCAAACA
>NW_020707461.1:0-1630 GCF_002925995.2 Terrapene triunguis
ATGATCTTCAAATATTACAGCAGGAGTGAAGATGAAAAATCAGGTGCATTGCTACAGAGAGAAATTTCCTTAGCCAGTTGGATGTTATGTTTTCTTTTCGCATCTTTTTGCACTTATTCTGCATTTGTGCTGGGATTTTCCTATTTTAAAAGTAGATTCTAGTGCTCAGTTATTAGGTACTGGCTTAACAGCTGCAGAGAGTGAAGATCTTTGTAGCCTCAAAACAGGTACTGCACAGTGCTTCCAAGCACTGCCCCATCAATGTGTCTTAGTTCTGGTCTGAAGAGAGCACCTCCAGGGGATAAGAGGATCATTAGGAAGCTTCCAGAAAATGATTATTTCCTCCTGAACAAATTAGATGGTACACACCTTTTCTGGGCCAGATCCTCAGCTGGTGTAAATCAGCAGAGCTCCATTCATGCCGTATTTGTGCCCAAGCCGTCACTGGCATAGAAGGAATAGTTTATTGCTGCTTTTCTTTAAAAAAGTTTGACTTGTAAACTGGTGAAAGCAACTCCTGCAGGGCATCAAGTCCACTAAAGTCAATGGAAGTGGAGAGCCGTTTGAACTCCCTCAGATAAAGTCAATGGAAGTTGATGGGTCTTAGCACCTTACAACCTCTGAACATGCAGGCTGGAATTCTCAACAGAACCTAAGAGAGTTAGATGCCAAAATATCATTGGGATTTGGGCACCTAACTCCCTTAAGCTCCTTAGGAAATCCCAGCTGTAACATTCCAAGGTTGAGATTGTGAACCCCTTACCTCCAGTGGAAAGCAGGTACTCACACAAGCTGTCCCTTTGAAAGTCAGCAGATGAGGAAGGGCTTCATGATCTGGCTCTGAGAGTACTGGCATTTAAGAGCATTGTAGTGGCGGGAAATTGCAGGGGAAGGGAGTAGAGCCAGAACAACACTGTCACAGCGAAAAGTGTATTAAAGAAAATGAACTGAACTGCAAAGACTTGCTGATAATCCTCTGTTTAGTCTAGCAATCGAAACTATCCCAGTTACACTCGGTCATTTTTAGGCTTGCCGGGATACATCACTGGACCGTTGCAAGGCCCAGGACTGAGAGCACAGAAAGTGACTTGCCGCATTTTCTAAACGTTACCAGGATGAACAAGAAAAGGCTATTTCTTCATGATGGATCTGCTTCACCTTACTACCCTTCTAAGGATACCAGCATTGTACTGCCAAGCAATTCATGTTTACCAGCAACGTGGATTTCTTGAGAGCAGAATCTAAGCCAGAAAAGATTCCCACTGTTCTGTATTTAGCTGGCCGGTTCCATGCCACCCACTGCAATAGCAATAAGATTATTTTGAGGGGGAAAACATGAGTGCATAAATGTTGCACCGCTACAAATCCAGGGCTCAGTCTTACAAGAGTGCAGAACAAAGAGTTGCCAGTAAGACGGCTCTGTCACTCATGACCCAACAAGTGAGGTCAGCTGAGGCGAACAGAGAGTGGTTAAAAGCAGCATTGTACCCAGCATGTGTTATGAGGAATGAAGCAGCTGGCTGGGAGAGTAACTTGCCATGGGAACCTTCGGGGCGCCGGAATAGGAGGGCCCAGGAGGCCAGGGCCCTCCCACTTTTTGAAAGTGGATGGGCCTGGTTCGGCAGGTGCT
>NW_020707462.1:0-1726 GCF_002925995.2 Terrapene triunguis
TGTGCTGGGATAATAATTATAATAATAATTAATGGAGATATCCCATCTCCTAGAACTGGAAGGGACCTTGAAAGGTCATCGAGTCCAGCCCGCTGCCTTCACTAGCAGGACCAAGTACTGATTTTGCCCCAGATCCCCAAGTGGCCCCCTCAAGGATTGAACTCACAACCCTGGGTTTAGCAGGCCAATGCTCAAACCACTGAGCTATCCCTCCCCCCCATTTTAAAATAGGATTTTCCTATTTTAAAAGTAGATTTTAGTGCTCGGTTATTAAGTACTGGCTTAACAGCTGCGGAGAGTGAAGATCTTTGTAGCCTCAAAACAGGTACTGCACAGTGCTTCCAAGCACTGCCCCATCAATGTGTCTTACTTCTGGTCTGAAGAGAGCACCTCCAGGGGATAAGAAGATCATTAGGAAGCTTCCCGAAAATGATTATTTCCTCCTGAACAAATTAGACGGTACACACCTTTTCTGGGCCAGATCCTCAGCTGGTGTAAATCAGCAGAGCTCCATTCACGCCGTATTTGTGCCCAAGCCGTCACTGGCATAGAAGGAATAGTTTATTGCTGCTTTTCTTTAAAAAAGTTTGACTTGGAAGCTGGTGAAAGCAACTCCTGCAAGGCATCAAGTCCACTAAAGTCAATGGAAGCGGAGAGCCGTTTGAACTCCCTCAGATAAAGTCAATGGAAGTTGATGGGTCTTAGCACCTTACAACCTCTGAACATGCAGGCTGGAATTCTCAACAGAACCTAAGAGAGTTAGATGCCAAAATATCATTGGGATTTGGGCACCTAACTCCCTTAAACTCTTTAGGAAATCCCAGCTGTAATTCCAACGTTGAGATTGTGAACCCCTTACCTCCAGTGGAAAGCAGGGACTCACACAAGCTGTCCCTTTGAAAGTCAGCAGATGAGGAAGGGCTTCATGATCTGGCTCTGAGAGTATTGGCATTTAAGAGCATTGTAGTGGCGGGAAATTGCAGGGGAAGGGAGTAGAGCCAGAACAACACTGTCACAGCGAATAGCGTATTAAAGAAAATGAACTGAACTGCAAAGACTTGCTGATAATCCTCTGTTTAGTCTAGCAATCGAAACTATCCCAGTTACACTTGGTCATTTTTAATCTTGCCAGGATACATCACTGGACCGTTGCAAGGCCCAGGACTGAGAGCACAGAAAGCGACTTGCCGCATTTTCTAAACGTTACCAGGATGAACAAGAAAAGGCTATTTCTTCATGATGGATCTGCTTCACCTTACTACCCTTCTAAGGACACCAGCATTGTACTGCCAAGTGATTCATGTTTACCAGCAACGTGAATTTCTTGAGAGCAAAATCTAAGCCAGAAAAGATTCCCACAGTTCTGTATTTAGCTGGCCGGTCCCATGCCACCCACTGCAATAGCAATAAGATTATTTTGAGGGGGAAAACATGAGTGTATAAATGTTGCACCGCTACAAATCCAGGGCTCAGTCTTACAAGAGTGCAGAACAAGGAGTTGCCAGTAAGACGGCTCTGTCACTCATGACCCAACAAGTGAGGTCAGCTGAGGCGAACAGAGAGTGGTTAAAAGCAGCATTGTACCCAGCATGTGTTATGAGGAATGAAGCAGCTGGCTGGGAGAGTAACTTGCCATGGGAACCTTCGGGGCGCCGGAATAGGAGGGCCCAGGAGGCCATGGCCCTCCCACTTTTTGAAAGTGGATGGGCCTGGTTCGGCAGGTGCT
>NW_020707463.1:0-4966 GCF_002925995.2 Terrapene triunguis
GGTACATTTACAAGTTGAGAAAACAAAGTAAATCTAAGACGCCTTGCTGTCTTTTTACTTACTAGTTTGAAATAGGAGAGACTTGTTTAGAAAGATGGGGAGAACCTGGATTGATGTCTGGTCCCTCTCAGTCCCCAGAGCGAACCACCCCTAAAACAAAGAGCACACACACAAAACTTTCCCCCCCCCAAGATTTGAAAGTATCTTGTCTCCTTATTGGTCCTTCGGGTCAGGCGTCAGCCAGGTTACCCGAGCCTCTTAACCCTTTACAGGTAAAAGGATTTGGAGTCTCTGTACACAGAGAGCTGTTACCCTTCCCTTCATAGTTATGACACGCCCCCCAAATCACAGATAGTGTTGGACGTTCGGTTCCACACTGGCTGTGATTTCTTCCTGGAGTTTTAGGAGAAAATAGAGTTAATAAGACATACTACTGATTATATAAAACTAACAATGTTTCATTCCAAGAACAATTGTTAACCAGTTAACTCTGGGAAACTTTCCCGGGAGAGTGCATCAGCCACTTTGTTAGAAGCTCCCGAAATGTGTTGTATTTCAAAATCAAAATCTTGGAGAGCTAAACTCCACCGAAGAAGTTTTTTGTTATTTCCCTTGGCGGTATGAAGCCACTGTAGCGCAGCATGGTCTGTTTGTAGTTGGAAACGCCGTCCCCAAACATATGGGCGTAGCTTTTCCAGCGCGTACACAATGGCGTAGCATTCCTTTTCGCTGATTGACCAGTGACTTTCCCTCTCAGACAGTTTTTTGCTGAGAAACACGACAGGATGGAATTCTTGATCCGGTCCTTCCTGCATTAAAACTGCTCCCACGCCTCTCTCGGAAGCATCTGTGGTTACTAGGAACGGTTTGTCAAAGTCTGGGGCCCTTAGCACAGGGTCAGACATGAGTGTTGCCTTAAGCTGGTTAAAGGCCTTTTGACACTCATCAGTCCACTGAACTGCATTTGGCTGTTTCTTTCTGGTTAGGTCTGTCAGCGGGGCGGCGATTTGGCTGTAGTGTGGTACAAATCGCCTATAATATCCGGCCAAGCCTAAGAAGGATTGGACCTGTTTCTTTGACTTTGGAACCGGCCACTTTTGGATAGCATCCACTTTGGCCTGTAGGGGATTTATAGTTCCTTGACCCACCTGGTGTCCCAGGTACGTCACTCTGTTTTGGCCTATTTGACACTTTTTAGCCTTAACAGTTAGTCCTGCCTGTCGGATGCGCTCGAAGACTTTTCCCAGGTGCTCCAGGTGTTCTGTCCATGAATCAGAAAAAATGGCCACATCATCGAGGTAGGCAACTGCAGATTCTCCCAATCCCGCTAAGAGACCATCTACAAGTCTTTGGAAGGTGGCGGGTGCATTTCGCAACCCGAAAGGGAGTACATTGAATTCGTACACCCCTGCCTGGGTGACAAAGGCTGACCTTTCCTTAGCGGGTTCATCTAGTGGTACTTGCCAGTACCCTTTGGTTAAGTCTAAAGTAGAGATGAATTGGGCATGTCCCAATTTTTCCAATAGCTCATCTGTGCGTGGCATTGGATAGTTGTCAGGACGAGTTACAGCATTTAGCTTACGGTAGTCCACGCAAAAGCGTATTTCCCCATCTGGTTTGGGAACTAGAACCACTGGAGATGCCCATGCACTGTTAGAGGGGCGGATTATACCCATCTGTAGCATGTCCTGGATCTCCCTTTGTATAGCCGCTTGGGCATGAGGTGACTCCCGGTAGGGTGGGGTTCTAATTGGGTGAGCATTACCTGTGTCAATGGAGTGGTATGCCCGTTCGGTCCGTCCTGGAGTGGCTGAGAAAATCGGTGCAAAGCTTGTGCACAGCTCCTTGATCTGCTGTCGCTGCAGACGTCCCAGGGTCGTGGAGAGGTTCACCTCTTCCACGCCACCATTCCTTGTTCCTTCGTAGTAGACACCTGCAGGCCACTCCGCGTCATCTGTTTCCTGGGCTGTAAACTGGCAAACGTTTAATCCTCTGGAATAAAAGGGCTTAAGAGAATTAATATGGTATACCTTAGGCTTTATGTTGGAGGTGGGGGAGGCTATGAGATAGTTAACAGCTCCTAGGCGCTCCTGGACCGTGAATGGTCCTTCCCACGACGCTTCCATTTTATGGGCCTGGAGCGCCTTTAAGACCATGACTTGGTCTCCTACTTTGAAGGACCGTTCTCTGGAATGTTTATCATACCAGGCCTTTTGCTCTTCCTGAGCATTCTTTAGGTTTTCTTTAGCAAGGGCTAAAGAGTGTCAGAGGGTGTTTTGTAGGTTGCTTACAAAGTCTAGAATGTTAGTTCCTGGAGAAGGCGTAAACCCCTCCCATTGCTGCTTCACCAACTGTAATGGCCCCTTAACCTCGCGGCCATACACAAGTTCAAATGGTGAAAACCCTAAACTGGGATGTGGTACAGCCCTGTAGGCAAAAAGCAACTGCTGCAACACTAGGTCCCAATCATTGGAGTGTTCATTTATGAATTTACGTATCATGGCCCCCAAAGTTCCATTAAACCTCTCCACCAGACCATTGGTTTGATGGTGATGAGGGGTGGCAACCAAGTGATTCACCCCATGAGCTTCCCACAGGGTTTTCATGTTCCCTGCCAGGAAATTAGTTCCCGAATCTGTAAGGATGTCGGAGGGCCAACCTACCCTGGCAAAAATGTCTGCTAATGCCTGGCACACACTTTTAGTCTTGGTGTTGCTTAAGGGTACAGCTTCCGGCCATCGGGTAGCAAAATCCATGAAAGTCAGTACGTACTGCTTTCCTCTGGGTGTCTTCTTTGGGAAAGGACCCAGAATATCCACAGCTACTCGCTGAAATGGGACCTCAATTATGGGTAGTGGCTGGAGAGGGGCTTTAACCTGGTCTTGGGGCTTTCCCACTCGTTGGCACACCTCACAAGACCGGACATAATTAGCAACGTCCTTGCCCATTCCCTCCCAGTGGAAGGACTTCCCCAACCGGTCTTTGGTTCTGTTCACCCCAGAATGGCCACTGGGATGATCATGGGCTAAGCTCAAGAGCTTTACCCGATACTTAGTGGGAACCACCAACTGTCTTTGAGGATGCCAGTCTTCCTGGTGCCCACCAGAAAGAGTTTCCTTGTATAAAAGTCCTTGTTCTACAACAAACCGGGATCGGTTAGAAGAGCTGAGAGGCGGTGGGGTGCTCCGTGCCGCCGCCCAAGCTTTCTGAAGGCTGTCATCTGCTTCCTGCTCGGCCTGGAACTGTTCCCTTGATGCTGGAGACATCAGTTCCTCCTTGGACTGTGGACTGGGGCTTGGTCCCTCTGGAAGCGATGCAGGTGCTGGGACTGTTTCCATTGACTGTGAACCGCTGTCCGCTGGTGCACTATGTGGTATCTCAGGCTCTGGCTGAGCCTCTTGGGTAGGGTTATCTGCTGCTTCCGCCAGTTCAGGCTCGCTGGTGCCCTGTGGCATTGGAGTTGTAGACGGGTTTGCAAGCGCTGGACTCAGTGCCGGCAATGGTTCTGGTGCTGGTTGCGTTGCCAGTTCCGGTTCCGGGACTGGCTTTGGCTGGGTCTCTGGGATTGGATCCACTACGGCTGTTGCAGTCGTTGGCAGGGGATCCGGTTCCACCACCTGTGTTTGGGTCTCCGGTAACACAGACGGGGCCCTGGTGGACGGCTCAGGAACAGGGATGGGGGTGAAAGCTTGCTTAGCCTGGCTGCGGGTGACTATTCCCACCCTCTTGGCTAGCTTCACATGGTTGGCCAAGTCTTCCCCCAGCAGCATGGGGATGGGATAATTGTCATAGACTGCAAAAGTCCACATTCCTGCCCAGCCCTTGTACTGGACATGCAACTGGGCTGTAGGCAAGGTTACAGACTGTGACACGAAGGGTTGAATTGTCACTGTAGCCTCCGGGTTGATGAGTTTGGGGTCCACTAGGGATTGGTGGATAGTTGACACTTGTGCCCCAGTGTCCCTCCAAGCGATAACCTTCTTTCCGCCCACTCTCAAGGTTTCCCTTCGCTCCGAGGGTATGAGAGAGGCATCTGGGTCTGGGGATCTTTGGTGTGATTGGGGTGTAATGAACTGTAATCGGTTAGGGTTCTTGGGGCAGTGAGCCTTTATATGCCCCAGTTCATTACATTTAAAACATCGCCCTGCTAAGGTATCACCGGGGCGATGTTGGTTGATGGAGACTGGTGTGGTGGGGTGAGAAGGCGTCTGGGGTTTCCCTTGGGATGTGGGTGGGGCCTTGGGTTGTCCCCGGTGGTAAGGTTTTGTTTCGGCTTGCCCCTTCTGATATTCGCTCCAACTGCTACTAGCTTTTTTCTTTTCTGTCACCTCCACCCATTTGGCTCCAATCTCCCCCGCCTCGGTTACAGTTTTGGGCTTCCCATCTAGGATGTACCTTTCTATTTCCTCAGGAACACCCTCTAAAAACTGCTCCATTTTTACTAGGGAAAGCAGATCTTCCAGAGATTTAACATTTGCTCCTGATACCCAGGCATCACAATTTTTGTCAATGTGGTAGGCATGCCGGGTAAATGACACATCTGGTTTCCACCTTAGGGCTCTGAACCGCCGACGGGCATGCTCGGGTGTTAGCCCCATTCTGAGTCTGGCCTTGTTTTTAAAAAGTTCATAACTGTTCATGTGTTCCTTAGGCATTTCAGCCGCCACCTCTGCTAAGGGTCCACTGAGCTGCGGTCTCAGCTCTACCATGTACTGGGGTGGAGGGATGCTGTATCCAAGGCAGGCCCTTTCAAAATTTTCTAAGAAGGCCTCAGTATCATCGCCTGTCTTGTAGGTGGGGAATTTCCTGGGATGGGAAGTGGTACCTGGAGAGGAGTTGTTAGGATGGTCTGATGCATCCTGCCTAGTCCTTGCTGCTTCCAGTTCCATCTCTTTTTCTTTCAGCTCCATCTCTCTTTTATGGGCCTCCTGTTTGGCTTTTTCTTCTCTTTCATGGGCCTCCTGTT
>NW_020707464.1:0-5098 GCF_002925995.2 Terrapene triunguis
CATTTACACTTTAAGAACTTATTATGCTGCCAAAGCAGTATGAAGTGGCCTTAATATAAATAAGAATCAGGCCCAGTAAATTCATCAATCCCATTTAATACTTCCTGTTTTGCTATGGTGTGTCGCATTGGAAAATCTAGGTTAGTACTATCATTGCAAGAAAGAGATCATTTTTTCTGGGATCTTCTTATGTTTTGCTGATAAATCATCAATGGGCAAAATGATTGAATCAAATACAATAATTTGTACAATACATATTGTACAATAATGTTTAATATTACACTTTTTGTACTCAAATTGTCTCACTGTTCTTTCTGAAGTAATTACAACACAAAAAGTTGCATTAATATGGAGCTGACTGCTAATGTCTGTTCCTAACCAATACAAACACTACAAATACAAAAAGAATTTTGAGTTAAGCTTCATTCATAAACTAGAAAGCACTCTCTTTTTCATTAATAATGTCTCAAGCAATACAATCCTAGAAATAGGAATAAGTATTCAACATTCAGAATCCAGAACTTTCACACAGAAACTTGAATGTTTGGAGGTATAACTCAAAGAGGGAAAGTTGGCAAAACATGGCATGGAATTCATAACTTCTCTTGGAGAACCACAAGAAATGGACAGCATTTTTTATCTGATGTCTCAGCTAAAGAGCAGAAATAGAAGCTTCAACAGTATTCATTGAACATCCTTCTTTTGCAAAACAAATATGTATGATATCCTTCGGTTTATGGTACCATTCCCACAACAGATGCAATGTAATACTAAGCAATAGACATTAATATCCTGTTTAATAATTATGCTGTGTTACTGAAGACATTAAAGAAAAAGGTTGAACGGGTGCAGTGCAAATGATTAAACAGCATGTTAAGCACTTTCATTTTAAGGGCTTTTCTCATCATTCATTGAGGAAATTGGGATAAATATCATTCATCTGCAACAGTCAGATTGGTTGGCAAAGAATGAGGCAAATATTTGAATACTGTGTACATTGAGGAGTCAGTGATGGGATTGTTCCACACCATGCTGTGATTTTGTGCAATCCATCAGCATGAAGAGTAGGTCTGGCCAAATATTATTAATCTGTGAGCACATTTTTGGAAAATGTTATTATTCATCAAATAAATGAGCTAAATAATTTTTCTAGTATTCAACCTGATCCAGCCAAACAGTTTCCCCTTTAACATCACTGAATAAAGGAGCAGTCCTGAAGCAACTGAGCATTCGGAATACATTCAGTGCTTGTAGTACTTCATTCAAGCAAACAGGCCATAATAAAACAGACAAGCCACCTATTTATTTATTTACAGATGTATTTGGTGCCCATCATCATAGGGATGGGTTCTGCATAAATCAATTGTTCAGTTTGAATCAAGTGCATAATGTACCCTATGAGTTCCTCCAATATTTGTGTACCTCTGAATTTTGGGGTGGGTACTGTCATCCCATGACGCTACTGAGAGGGGTACCCTACTAACAGATGTTATCACATAAATAAATACAACTATGACATTGTTGGCATCACTGAAACTTGGTGGGATAATACACATGATTGGAATGTTGGTGTGGATGGATACAGCTTGCTCAGGAAGGATAGACAGGGGAAAAAGGGAGGAGGTGTTGCCTTATATATTAAAAATGTACACACTTGGACTGAGGTAGAGATGGACATAGGAGACGGAAGTGTTGAGAGTCTCTGGGTTAGGCTAAAAGGGGTAAAAAACAAGGGTGATGTCATGCTAGGAGTCTACTACAGGCCACCTAACCAGGTGGAAGAGGTGGATGAGGCTTTTTTTAAACAACTAACAAAATCATCCAAAGCCCAAGATTTGGTGGTGATGGGGGACTTCAACTATCCGGATATATGTTGGGAAAATAACACAGCGGGGCACAGACTATCCAACAAATTCTTGGACTGCATTGCAGACAACTTTTTATTTCAGAAGGTTGAAAAAGCTACTAGGGGTGAAGCTGTTCTAGACTTGATTTTAACAAATAGGGAGGAACTCGTTGAGAATTTGAAAGTAGAAGGCAGCTTGGGTGAAAGTGATCATGAAATCATAGAGTTTGCAATTCTAAGGAAGGGTAGAAGGGAGAACAGCAAAATAGAGACAATGGATTTCAGGAAGGCGGATTTTGGTAAGCTCAGAGAGCTGATAGGTAAGGTCCCATGGGAATCAAGACTGAGGGGAAAAACAACTGAGGAGAGTTGGCAGTTTTTCAAAGGGACACTATTAAGGGCCCAAAAGCAAGCTATTCCGCTGGTTAGGAAAGATAGAAAATGTGGCAAAAGACTACCTTGGCTTAACCACGAGATCTTGCATGATCTAAAAAGTAAAAAGGAGTCATATAAAAAATGGAAACTAGGACAGATTACAAAGGATGAATATAGGCAAACAACACAGGAATGCAGGGGCAAGATTAGAAAGGCAAAGGCACAAAATGAGCTCAAACTAGCTAAGGGAATAAAGGGGAACAAGAAGACTTTTTATCAATACATTAGAAGCAAGAGGAAGACCAAAGACAGGGTAGGCCCACTGCTTAGTGAAGAGGGAGAAACAGTAACAGGAAACTTGGAAATGGCAGAGATGCTTAATGACTTCTTTGTTTCGGTCTTCACCGAGAAGTCTGAAGGAATGCCTAACCTAGTGAATGCTAATGGGAAGGGGGTAGGTTTAGCAGATAAAATAAAAAAAGAACAAGTTAAAAATCACTTAGAAAAGTTAGATGCCTGCAAGTCACCAGGGCCTGATGAAATGCATCCTAGAATACTCAAGGAGCTAATAGAGGAGGTATCTGAGCCTCTAGCTATTATCTTTGGAAAATCATGGGAGACGGGAGAGATTCCAGAAGACTGGAAAAGGGCAAATATAGTGCCCATCTATAAAAAGGGAAATAAAAACAACCCAGGAAACTACAGACCAGTTAGTTTAACTTCTGTGCCAGGGAAGATAATGGAGCAAGTAATTAAGGAAATCATCTGCAAACACTTGGAAGGTGGTAAGGTGATAGGGAACAGCCAGCATGGATTTGTAAAGAACAAATCATGTCAAACCAATCTGATAGCTTTCTTCGATAGGATAACGAGTCTTGTGGATAAGGGAGAAGCTGTGGATGTGGTATACCTAGACTTTAGTAAGGCATTTGATACGGTCTCGCATGATATTCTTATCGACAAACTAGACAAATACAATTTAGATGGGGCTGCTATAAGGTGGGTGCATAACTGGCTGGATAACCGTACTCAGAGAGTTGTTATTAATGGTTCCCAATCCTGCTGGAAAGGCATAACGAGTGGGGTTCCGCAGGGGTCTGTTTTGGGACCGGCTCTGTTCAATATCTTCATTAACGACTTAGATATTGGTATAGAAAGTACGATTATTAAGTTTGCGGATGATACCAAACTGGGAGGGATTGCAACTGCTTTGGAGGACAGGGTCATAATTCAAAATGATCTGGACAAATTGGAGAAATGGTCTGAGTTAAACAGGATGAAGTTTAACAAAGACAAATGCAAAGTGCTCCACTTAGGAAGAAAAAATCAGTTTCACACATACAGAATGGGAAGAGACTGTCTAGGAAGGAGTACGGCAGAAAGGGATCTAGGGGTTATAGTGGACCACAAGCTAAATATGAGTCAACAGTGTGATGCTGTTGCAAAAAAAGCAAACGTGATTCTGGGATGTATTAACAGGTGTGTTGTGAGCAAGACACGAGAAGTCATTCTTCCGCTCTACTCTGCTCTGGTTAGGCCTCAGCTGGAGTATTGTGTCCAGTTCTGGGCACCGCATTTCAAGAAAGATGTGGAGAAATTGGAAAGGGTCCAGAGAAGAGCAACAAGAATGATTAAAGGTCTTGAGAACATGACCTATGAAGGAAGGCTGAAAGAATTGGGTTTGTTTAGTTTGGAAAAGAGAAGACTGAGAGGGGACATGATAGCAGTTTTCAGGTATCTAAAAGGGTGTCATAAGGAGGAGGGAGAAAACTTGTTCACCTTAGCCTCTAAGGATAGAACAAGAAGCAATGGGCTTAAACTGCAGCAAGGAAGGTCTAGGTTGGACATTAGGAAAAAGTTCCTAACTGTCAGGGTGGTTAAACACTGGAATAAATTGCCTAGGGAGGTTGTGGAATCTCCATCTCTGGAGATATTTAAGAGTAGGTTAGATAAATGTCTATCAGGGATGGTCTAGACAGTATTTGGTCCTGCCATGCGGGCAGGGGACTGGACTCGATGACCTCTCGAGGTCCCTTCCAGTCCTAGAATCTATGAATCTATAAGTCGTCCTCATCTCTTTAGCAGTCAATGGAAGGAGTTATTTTCATTACTCAGACTTAATGAGTTTGTTAGGGAACCATACTTTAATAAACTTGTCTGTTATTGATTTCTAGACTTTTCCATTTAAAATTGCTTATATGGCCAGAAAAGTGACTGTGCAAAAATATCTTTACACTTAACAGATAACTGCCTTGTTCTGAAACCAATTTGCTTACTTTTTGATAAAACACTCAAGTTAGCTCTGCAATGCCAATAAAGCCAAAAGAAAAGGAGCTGGATTTTATTCTTGTTTGAATGTCTTCAAAAGAATTGTTAACTAAGTTCCATTTGTAGAATCTTTATTACTGGTAATGATGTGAGATACAGAAATAACACAACTTGGTTTTCAGATCTTGGGTGAGTTTTAAACATAGTGAATTTGATATAGAATCACTGAGGCACGATAAACATGAAACCCCACTTTAAATAGCAGCCAGCTTGTATTAGATTGCTTGCATTGTTTATGTAAGGTTGACCAGTATATACACCGTGAAAAGCTATATATTAAAGAAAGAGCTATTCCTTTTTTACTATCTAGCACACTTTTAATAGATTTGCTGCAGGAAGGGAACTAGTAATTTTCATTAGTGTATCTACAAAGAGGAAAAATGTTTCTTTATAGTTACCTTTGTATTTGTTTCTCAAATCTGCGCAGATGCTACATGATGTCTTCAGATGAAGTCCTTTGAAACAGACCTAAAGTTATATGTGCCTTTCTGAACAACAGAAAAATTTAGTCCATTTGCTTGGATTTAGTATAAGGGCAGTGAGACTAGG
>NW_020707465.1:0-2102 GCF_002925995.2 Terrapene triunguis
GCACTAAGAAAAATCAACAGAAAACTAGTCCCAACTGTAACCAACTAATGTCCTGGTATAATATTTCTGAGATTAGTGTCGAAACAAGTCTTCTGAATTGTTTCACAGGCATATGGGTAGATCTTGTATACTGAGAAATTTTAGACCCATCTGAGCCTGTATATAGGGAATTTAATTCTTATTCTTACTTTCGTATAAAATAGTCACAATAAAATGGTCTGATGAGGAATACCAACATTATCTTTAGAAAATAATGGCTCTCCTTTGTTCATCGCCTGATTTGAAGAAAGGTTTAGCTAAGTTGGAGAGAGAGCACCATGGAGAAACAAATATGATACACGAAAGAAGAGGTTTAAGTAATTAGGAGAGAGTGACGATGTTAGGATTATTTAGTATTGCACTTTGATGCTTCAGAATTTATAAAGAGAAGATGACTGGAGTATTTAAACAAGCTAAAGGTTCTTATAAAATTCAGCTTCATCAGTATGAGGTAATTGAAAGCACTGGATCTAGGGGACCTTGGTTGAAATTCAGAATAATGTAAAGCAGTGTTATTTTTTTTGTTTAGAGAGGCGAATAGGTGGAACTGCCTTCTAAATTGAGCTGGGAAAGTAAAAAAATATTCATATATTTAATCAAACATTGAATTGCTCTATGGAGTTTAATAAATCTATTCATCTTAATTGCTTTTATGGCTCCCATCACCTTAGTATCTGAGCAACTCACAAGCATAAATGTATTTATCCTCACAACACCCCTGTGAGGTAGGGAAGTGCAACTATCCCTGTTTCCAGATGCAGAACAGAGGCATAGAGAGGCTAATGCCTGGAGCCACCAGGAGACTTGGATCTTGCAATGGTCGGGGTTGCAACACCTAACATTTAAGGACCTAGAAAATCACAGGAACAACACTGCAAACCACAAAGCCTGACTTAGGCACTTAGGCGCCTTAGACTGGGATTCAGAAGCCTAAGCTAGCCTCTGGGAGATGCTGATGAGAGGGTGCACTGTTTTACCTTGGAGGTGTCTGTGCAGTGCCCCTTCTGTCCAGCTTCAGATCCAGTGTTATTGTTTTCTATGCTGCCCCCATTTGATTCTTTTTTGATTTTTTGCAGCAGCCTTTCAGCCGTTTGGGATTGGTTTTCTCCCAGCCCCTGTTTGTTCCTGGAGTGAGATACAGTGCTTGCATTTGACTGCTTTCCTGCCTGGCTAACTTTTGCTGAGTCAGGCAAATTTAGCTCTTTTGAAATCCCACCAAAACAGAATGGCCGGGGCAAAGCAGTATCATATGTTAGGGCTTTTCTACACACTGATTATAGCCCGGCTGTGGATTGATTACACCTTTTATAAATTGACTTGTAACCTGGATACTTCTCAGTTGACCTGGTGTGTTAACAATATTTTGAGTGAATTTGGCTCACTAAAGCATCATCATCACTATGTTTCATGTTTGTTTAAAATGTGTTTTGCTTTATTTTATTACTATCTTTTTGTATCTACATGGTAATGTTATAACTTTTTAAATTGTTTTTAATGTGCTTTTCTGTGAATAAGTGTTTTTCATGTCATGTCATGTCTCTCTGGCTCCAGTGACTATTTAAGTTATCCACAATGGACAAATCATAGAGCGAGAGAACAAGACTGACTGAGTCTGTAGCCCAGTGGTTAGGGCACACACTTGGCAGGAGGGAGACTCAGGGGTCAGTCCTCCTGCACCAATCACTCTTTCATTATTTAGCCACAATGGAACAGCTTCCAGCTTCAACAGGAGAGCTTGAGGGAGGCCTCCATCAGAATATCCCACAGCTCAGTGACTAAAGCAATCTCCTAAGAGGTGGGAGATGCCTCTTCAAAACCTTTCTCCTTCTCTGGAAAAGAGCAGGGAATTGCAACCGAGTCTCCCACATCTCAGGTAAGTGCTTTCACCACTTGAGCTAAAAGTTCTAAGGTGCGTATCTCCTCCCCCATCCGTTTTGTGGGGAGCAAGGCAGGACCAAGAAACAGTTTAGGCACCTATGCCGCATGACCTCAGGAGACAGGTTCCCATTTGTGGATCACTAAGCAGAGATTGGGCTGCAGGGAGTAATCTGACATATGCACCC
>NW_020707466.1:0-1587 GCF_002925995.2 Terrapene triunguis
GGGTGCATATGTCAGATTACTCCCTGCAGCCCAATCTCTGCTTAGTGATCCACAAATGGGAACCTGTCTCCTGAGGTCATGCGGCATAGGTGCCTAAACTGTTTCTTGGTCCTGCCTTGCTCCCCACAAAACGGATGGGGGAGGAGATACGCACCTTAGAACTTTTAGCTCAAGTGGTGAAAGCACTTACCTGAGATGTGGGAGACTCGGTTGCAATTCCCTGCTCTTTTCCAGAGAAGGAGAAAGGTTTTGAAGAGGCATCTCCCACCTCTTAGGAGATTGCTTTAGTCACTGAGCTGTGGGATATTCTGATGGAGGCCTCCCTCAAGCTCTCCTGTTGAAGCTGGAAGCTGTTCCATTGTGGCTAAATAATGAAAGAGTGATTGGTGCAGGAGGACTGACCCCTGAGTCTCCCTCCTGCCAAGTGTGTGCCCTAACCACTGGGCTACAGACTCAGTCAGTCTTGTTCTCTCGCTCTATGATTTGTCCATTGTGGATAACTTAAATAGTCACTGGAGCCAGAGAGACATGACATGACATGAAAAACACTTATTCACAGAAAAGCACATTAAAAACAATTTAAAAAGTTATAACATTACCATGTAGATACAAAAAGATAGTAATAAAATAAAGCAAAACACATTTTAAACAAACATGAAACATAGTGATGATGATGCTTTAGTGAGCCAAATTCACTCAAAATATTGTTAACACACCAGGTCAACTGAGAAGTATCCAGGTTACAAGTCAATTTATAAAAGGTGTAATCAATCCACAGCCGGGCTATAATCAGTGTGTAGAAAAGCCCTAACATATGATACTGCTTTGCCCCGGCCATTCTGTTTTGGTGGGATTTCAAAAGAGCTAAATTTGCCTGACTCAGCAAAAGTTAGCCAGGCAGGAAAGCAGTCAAATGCAAGCACTGTATCTCACTCCAGGAACAAACAGGGGCTGGGAGAAAACCAATCCCAAACGGCTGAAAGGCTGCTGCAAAAAATCAAAAAAGAATCAAATGGGGGCAGCATAGAAAACAATAACACTGGATCTGAAGCTGGACAGAAGGGGCACTGCACAGACACCTCCAAGGTAAAACAGTGCACAAACCAATTGGTTGCTATGATGCCGGGCAAAATCCTCCACTGCAAGTCACTGGAGTGCTTAGGAAGAGGAGGTTTGTACAGTGTCCTCCAAGCTGGGACATAGTCTTCCACAGACAGAAGCATCCTCCAGGCTGTATCAGAGAGGGTGGCATAATGCCACACCTTGACACACATACCATAGAGCTGCTTGTTGGTCATGGTTTCAAAAGGAACATTCACCAAACCCTTTCAAGACCTCAATCTGCCTGGTTGCACAAGGATCTCATCCACAAACAAGGAGACAGCTAGTGAGGGGAACACAGGATTCACCCCGGAAAAACAATCCCTGCAAACATTTTCTGCAAATACTGAGTAGCCTACTGAGGGAGCACTACCTGGAATTCAGCGCAGACTTTATCCAGAAAATGCGCACACAGGATTCTAGTCTGAATAACAAGAGTTGTTGTGGACTTCCAGCTTGAAAAACTTGGGACAATCAGGTGGGACA
>NW_020707467.1:0-3080 GCF_002925995.2 Terrapene triunguis
CACTAAGCAGAGATTGGGCTGCAGGGAGTAATCTGACATATGCACCCCTCTCTGGGAGAGGGGCATGGCTTACGTCACAGCCCCAGGGCCGTCCTTAGCCATAGGCAGAACAGGCAGCCGCCTAGGGCACCACGCTACCTGGGGGCACCGCTCTACCCGAAGCCCGGACAGACGGGAAGCAGTGGAGCATGTAAGAGCAGGGCTGCTCAGTCCTAGAGAGAGCCGAATGCAGCACAGTCTGAGGGAGGGGATTGGCTGCTGGGGTCTCTGGGAAGAGTAGGGGTACGGGTGGGGGAAGGAACTCACCTGCAGGGCCGGCTCTAGGATTTTTGCCGCCCAAAGCGAAAACAATTTTGGCAGCCCCCCCACCCCCGTTTTTTAATTACCCCACCCCCAACCCCACCTCAACTCCGCCCCTTCCCTGCCTCCTCCCCCCAGGCTCTCAAGCCTAGGAGGGAGGAGGAGAAGCGGTGCCCGCGCCGCGGCCACTCGGAGTCTCCCCCTCCCTCCCAGGTTTGAGAGCCTGGGAGGGAGGGCGAGTAGCGGCGCCGGCCATGCCGCCCCTAAAAATGTGCCGCCCCAAGCACCAGCTTGTTTTGCTGGTGCCTAGAGCCGGCCCTGCTCACCTGTGAGTGTGACTTTCCCCCAGTGTGAGGTGAGGCAGGCTCGGCGGCTCTGGCACCAGTATCCTTTGTTGTCCCCCATAACGTCCATTCTTCTCCCCGCCCCCCAAGGAGCACCCCTCTCTCTCTCTCTTCCTCCTCCCTTCCAGCAGGGCTGGGTTGGGTGAGGTGCTGGGGGGCGGGGGAAGGAATGAAAATGAAAGTAACTCACTTCTTCAGCAGCCAGCCAGGATTGGAATGGTCACACACGGCTGGGCTGGGGATAGGGTGACCAGATAGCATGTGCGAAAAATCAGGACGAGGGTTGGGGTAGGGTGAGCAGATGTCCCACTTTTATAGGGACAGTCCCAATTTTTGGGTCTTTTTCTTATATAGGCTCCTATTACCCCCCCACCCCCTGTCCTGATTTTTCACACTTGCTGTCTGGTCACCCTAGGTGGCGGGTAATTCGTGCCTATATAAGACAAAGCCCCAAATATCGGGACTGGCCCTATAAAATCAGGACATCTGGTCACCCTAGCTGGGGAGCGCGTCTCTCCCCTGGGCTGGCAGCGATCCATCTCATCCGGGGGCAGCTGCACAGGGCAGGATGAACTGCTGTGGCTCCATGGGTGCCCCGTCCCTGAGATCAGATGCTGTGCTAACTTCACCATGGTCCATTGGGCTGGCGATGGTGCCCATTGGTGTGTGATCGGACCTGAGGGTTTTCTGCTGCTGTTGCTACTATGCACCCCAAGAGGTGGATTTCGGGGTCCTGCAGTTTTCCACCTATCTCCTCCTCTACTGCAGCTGTTGGACCAGCAGGCTGGGGGGTGAGCCAAGCATGAAAGCAGTATTGTGTTGCCATTTAGATTGTCATTTAACAACTTTGTTTGCCAAAAATGCTTGCTAACAATCCTGAATCCAATTTCAATATTTAAAAAAAAAATCAATATCTTAGCCAAAAACAGAAAATTAAGTTGTTGACAATTATTTGTGACAAGTTTGGTTTGGGGCAAGGAGTGGGCCAGTTTTCATCAGAGAAACAAAAAATGTTGACTGACTTTCCTATAGCACTGTTACTGCTAAATAGAGCCCTCCAACAACTGTAATATGCTCATCTCCTTACTAGTGTATAGAGCAGGGGTCGGCAACCTACGGCATACGTGCCAAAGGTGGCATGTGAGCTGATTTTTGATGGCACACAGCGGTGGGCTGAGTGGCTCAGCCCACCTCTGCTCTGGGCTTCCGGCTGCTGCCCCATAGCTCAAGGTCACAGTGCAAGAACCTAGAGAGCCTCCTGAAGCATGGTGATAGTTTTGATTTAAATGGACTTGAACTGAACGAAGATTTGAGTACACTGTCACCAATGTTGCCACATGCAAAATCAGTGATGGACATTGTACAGTTTATTCATACCACCAAACTTGTTGACATGTATCCTAATGTATACATTGCCACTCGTATTCTACTGATAATTCCTGTAACAGTAGCATCAGGAGAATGGAGTTTCTCAAAACTAAAGCTCATTAAAAACTATCTCCGCTCTACAATGAGTCAGGAACACTTGACTGGTCTTGCTATTCTTGCAATCGAACAAGACATCACTTTGTCTTTGTCATACAATGACATTATTACTGATTTTGCAGCCAAAAAAGCCAGAAAGATTGCTTTTAATTAAAAACAAATCCTTGTTTCAATACCTCTTCATATAAATTTCCAATAAAATGTTGACAAATTTAAAAAATTATATTATTTGCATCATTCTGTCAAATCAGAATTTTTTCTATAGCACTACTTCTTTAGTGCTAGTCCATCAGCATTACAGTGTGCTTAATTAAGTTAAACTGGGTTTAATAACGTGCATGTGGCAAGTTTTCCAATACTGTAAGCTTATGTTTGTGTTGTTAAGAGCAAGTCAGGCACAGGGGCACCAGTTTAATAATCCCGCCTAGGGCACTATAAATCCTAAGGACGGCCCTGAGTGCACAAACCAATTGGTTGCTATGATGCCGGGCAAAATCCTCCACTGCAAGTCACTGGAGTGCTTAGGAAGAGGAGGTTTGTACAGTGTCCTCCAAGCTGGGACATAGTCTTCCACGGACAGAAGCATCCTCCAGGCTGTATCAGAGAGGGTGGCATAATGCCACACCTTGACACACATACCATAGAGCTGCTTGTTGGTCATGGTTTCAAAAGGAACATTCACCAAACCCTTTCAAGACCTCAATCTGCCTGGTTGCACAAGGATCTCATCCACAAACAAGGAGACAGCTAGTGAGGGGAACACAGGATTCACCCCTGGAAAAACAATCCCTGCAAACATTTTCTGCAAATACTGAGTAGCCTACTGAGGGAGCACTACCTGGAATTCAGCGCAGACTTTATCCAGAAAATGCGCACACAGGATTCTAGTCTGAATAACAAGAGATGTTGTGGACTTCCAGCTTGAAAAACTTGGGACAATCAGGTGGGACA
>NW_020707468.1:0-1085 GCF_002925995.2 Terrapene triunguis
GCACTAAGAAAAATCAACAGAAAACTAGTCCCAACTGTAACCAACTAGTGTCCCAGTATAATATTTCTGAGATTAGTGTCAAAACAAGTCTTCTGAATTGTTTCACAGGCATACGGGTAGTTCTTGTATACTGAGAAATTTTAGACTCATCTGAGCCTTTATATAGGGAATTTAATTCTTATTCTTACTTTCATATAAAATAGTCACAATAAAATGGTCTGATGAGGAATACCAACATTATCTTTAGAAAATAATGGCTCTCCTTTGTTCATCGCCTAATTTGAAGAAAGGTTTAGCTAAGTTGGAGAGAGAGCACCATGGAGAAACAAATATGATACACGAAAGAAGAGGTTTAAGTAATTAGGAGAGAGTGACGATGTTAGGATTATTTAGTATTGCACTTTGATGCTTCAGAGTTTATAAAGAGAAGATGACTGGAGTATTTAAACAAGCTAAAGGTTCTTATAAAATTCAGCTTCATCAGTATGAGGTAATTGAAAGCACTGGATCTAGGGGACCTTGGTTGAAATTCAGAATAATGTAAAGCAGTGTTATTTTTTTGTTGTTTAGAGAGGCGAATAGGTGGAACTGCCTTCTAAATTGAGCTGGGAAAGTAAAAAAATATTCATATATTTAATCAAACATTGAATTGCTCTATGGAGTTTAATAAATCTATTCATCTTAATTGCTTTTATGGCTCCCATCACCTTAGTATCTGAGCAACTCACAAGCATAAATGTATTTATCCTCACAACACCCCTGTGAGGTAGGGAAGTACAACTATCCCTGTTTCCAGATGCAGAACAGAGGCATAGAGAGGCTAATGCCTGGAGCCACCAGGAGACTTGGATCTTGCAATGGTCAGGGTTGCAACACCTAACATTTAAGGACCTAGAAAATCACAGGAACAACACTGCAAACCACAAAGCCTGACTTAGGCACTTAGGCGCCTTAGACTGGGATTCAGAAGCCTAAGCTAGCCTCTGGGAGATGCTGATGAGAGGGCTGTGACCTAAGCCATGCCCCTCTCCCAGAGATGGGTGCATATGTCAGATTACTCCCTGCAGCCCAATCTCTGCTTAGTG
>NW_020707469.1:0-1085 GCF_002925995.2 Terrapene triunguis
GCACTAAGAAAAATCAACAGAAAACTAGTCCCAACTGTAACCAACTAGTGTCCCAGTATAATATTTCTGAGATTAGTGTCAAAACAAGTCTTCTGAATTGTTTCACAGGCATACGGGTAGTTCTTGTATACTGAGAAATTTTAGACTCATCTGAGCCTTTATATAGGGAATTTAATTCTTATTCTTACTTTCATATAAAATAGTCACAATAAAATGGTCTGATGAGGAATACCAACATTATCTTTAGAAAATAATGGCTCTCCTTTGTTCATCGCCTAATTTGAAGAAAGGTTTAGCTAAGTTGGAGAGAGAGCACCATGGAGAAACAAATATGATACACGAAAGAAGAGGTTTAAGTAATTAGGAGAGAGTGACGATGTTAGGATTATTTAGTATTGCACTTTGATGCTTCAGAGTTTATAAAGAGAAGATGACTGGAGTATTTAAACAAGCTAAAGGTTCTTATAAAATTCAGCTTCATCAGTATGAGGTAATTGAAAGCACTGGATCTAGGGGACCTTGGTTGAAATTCAGAATAATGTAAAGCAGTGTTATTTTTTTGTTGTTTAGAGAGGCGAATAGGTGGAACTGCCTTCTAAATTGAGCTGGGAAAGTAAAAAAATATTCATATATTTAATCAAACATTGAATTGCTCTATGGAGTTTAATAAATCTATTCATCTTAATTGCTTTTATGGCTCCCATCACCTTAGTATCTGAGCAACTCACAAGCATAAATGTATTTATCCTCACAACACCCCTGTGAGGTAGGGAAGTACAACTATCCCTGTTTCCAGATGCAGAACAGAGGCATAGAGAGGCTAATGCCTGGAGCCACCAGGAGACTTGGATCTTGCAATGGTCAGGGTTGCAACACCTAACATTTAAGGACCTAGAAAATCACAGGAACAACACTGCAAACCACAAAGCCTGACTTAGGCACTTAGGCGCCTTAGACTGGGATTCAGAAGCCTAAGCTAGCCTCTGGGAGATGCTGATGAGAGGGCTGTGACCTAAGCCATGCCCCTCTCCCAGAGATGGGTGCATATGTCAGATTACTCCCTGCAGCCCAATCTCTGCTTAGTG
>NW_020707470.1:0-2921 GCF_002925995.2 Terrapene triunguis
CTGAGCATCCTTTAGGTTTTCTTTAGCAAGGGCTAAAGAGTGTCGGAGGGTGTTTTGTAGGTTGCTTACAAAGTCTAGAATGTTAGTTCCTGGAGAAGGCGTAAACCCCTCCCATTGCTGCTTCACCAACTGTAATGGCCCCTTAACCTCGCGGCCATACACAAGTTCAAATGGTGAAAACCCTAAACTGGGATGTGGTACAGCCCTGTAGGCAAAAAGCAACTGCTGCAACACTAGGTCCCAATCATTGGAGTGTTCATTTATGAATTTACGTATCATGGCCCCCAAAGTTCCATTAAACCTCTCCACCAGACCATTGGTTTGATGGTGATGAGGGGTGGCAACCAAGTGATTCACCCCATGAGCTTCCCACAGGTTTTTCATGTTCCCTGCCAGGAAATTAGTTCCCGAATCTGTAAGGATGTCGGAGGGCCACCCTACCCTGGCAAAAATGTCTGCTAATGCCTGGCACACACTTTTAGCCTTGGTGTTGCTTAAGGGTACAGCTTCCGGCCATCGGGTAGCAAAATCCATGAAAGTCAGTACGTACTGCTTTCCTCTGGGTGTCTTCTTTGGGAAAGGACCCAGAATATCCACAGCTACTCGCTGAAATGGGACCTCAATTATGGGTAGTGGCTGGAGAGGGGCTTTAACCTGGTCTTGGGGCTTTCCCACTCGTTGGCACACCTCACAAGACCGGACATAATTAGCAACGTCCTTGCCCATTCCCTCCCAGTGGAAGGACTTCCCCAACCGGTCTTTGGTTCTGTTCACCCCAGAATGGCCACTGGGATGATCATGGGCTAAGCTCAAGAGCTTTACCCGATACTTAGTGGGAACTACCAACTGTCTTTGAGGATGCCAGTCTTCCTGGTGCCCACCAGAAAGAGTCTCCTTGTATAAAAGTCCTTTTTCTACAACAAACCGGGATCGGTTAGAAGAGCTGAGAGGCGGTGGGGTGCTCCGCGCCGCCGCCCAAGCTTTCTGGAGGCTGTCATCTGCTTCCTGCTCGGCCTGGAACTGTTCCCTTGATGCTGGAGACATCAGTTCCTCCTTGGACTGTGGACTGGGGCTTGGTCCCTCTGGAAGCGATGCAGGTGCTGGGGCTGTTTCCATTGACTGTGAACCGCTGTCCTCTGGTGCACTATGTGGTATTTCAGGCTCTGGCTGAGCCTCTTGGGTAGGGTTATCTGCTGCTTCCGCCAGTTCAGGCTCGCTGGTGCCCTCTGGCATTGGAGTTGTAGACGGGGTTGCAAGCGCTGGACTCAGTGCTGGCAATGGTTCGGGTGCTGGTTGCGTTGCCAGTTCCGGTTCTGGGACTGGCTTTGGCTGGGTCTCTGGGATTGGATCCACTACGGCTGTTGCAGTCGTTGGCAGGGGATCCGGTTCCACCACCTGTGTTTGGGTCTCCGGTAACACCGACGGGGCTCTGGTGGACGGCTCAGGAACAGGGATGGGGGTGAAAGCTTGCTTAGCCTGGCTGCGGGTGACTATTCCCACCCTCTTGGCTAGCTTCACATGGTTGGCCAAGTCTTCCCCCAGCAGCATGGGGATGGGATAATTGTCATATACTGCAAAAGTCCACATTCCTGCCCAGCCCTTGTACTGGACATGCAACTGGGCTGTAGGCAAGGTTACAGACTGTGACACGAAGGGTTGAATTGTCACTGTAGCCTCCGGGTTGATGAGTTTGGGGTCCACTAGGGATTGGTGGATAGTTGACACTTGTGCCCCAGTATCCCTCCAAGCGATAACCTTCTTACCGCCCACTCTCAAGGTTTCCCTTCGCTCCGAGGGTATGAGAGAGGCATCTGGGTCTGGGGATCTTTGGTGTGACTGGGGTGTAATGAACTGTAATCGGTTGGGGTTCTTGGGGCAGTGAGCCTTTATATGCCCCAGTTCATTACATCTAAAACATCGCCCGGCTAAGGTATCACCGGGGCGATGTTGGTTGATGGAGACTGGTGTGGTGGGGTGAGAAGGCGTCTGAGGTTTCCCTTGGGATGTGGGTGGGGCCTTGGGTTGTCCCCGGTGGTAAGGTTTTGTTTCGGCTTGCCCCTTCTGATATTCGCTCCAACTGCTACTAGCTTTTTTCTTTTCTGTCACCTCCACCCATTTGGCTCCAATCTCCCCCGCCTCGGTTACAGTTTTGGGCTTCCCATCTAGGATGTACCTTTCTATTTCCTCAGGAACACCCTCTAAAAACTGCTCCATTTGCAATAGGAAGGGCAACTCTTCCGTAGATTTAACATTTGCTCCTGATATCCAGGCATCCCAATTTTTCCCAATGGGGTAGGCATGTCGGGTAAATGACACATCGGGTTTCCACCTTAGGGCTCTGAACCGCCGACGGGCATGTTCAGGTGTTAGCCCCATTCTGATTCTGGCCTTGTTTTTAAAAAGTTCATAACTGTTCATGTGTTCCTTAGGCATTTCAGCCGCCACCTCTGCTAAGGGTCCACTGAGCTGCGGCCTCAGCTCTACCATGTACTGGGGTGGAGGGATGTTGTATCCAAGGCAGGCCCTTTCAAAATTTTCTAAGAAGGCCTCAGTATCATCGCCTGCCTTGTAGGTGGGGAATTTCCTGGGATGGGAAGTGGTACCTGGAGAGGAGTTGTTAGGATGGTCTGCTGCATTCTGCCTAGTCCTTGCTGCTTCCAGTTCCATCTCTCTCTTGTGGGCCTCCTGTTTGGCTTTTTCTTCTCTTTCATGGGCCTCCTGTTTGGCTTTTTCTTCTCTTTCATGGGCCTCCTGTTTGGCTTTTTCTTCTCTTTCATGCTGCTCTGCCTCGAGTTTTTTAATTTCAAGCAGTCTCTGATGTTTTCTCTCGTTTTCTTCTGCTTCTAGTCTGGCCAGTTCTATTTTGTTAGTTAGTTCTTTGGCAGTCATTTTCCTGTTTTCTTGTGCTGGGTCACACCCTC
>NW_020707470.1:3021-8816 GCF_002925995.2 Terrapene triunguis
TCTCTTAACAAAGGACCTCGTTAAAAAAAACTTAACACCTCTGCCTTCAGGCAAGGAGAGATAAGATATGCATCTACCTTCAGCTCTGCTCTCCAAGCAGCTAGAAGGAGAAAAAAAAATCTCTTACTGGCTTTTGGGTTAAAACGATCTCCACCGCTATGCCACCATGTCAAGGCTGGATCCCCACTTTGAACTTTAGGGTTCAAATGTAGGGGCCTGCATAAAAACTTCTAAGCTTATCTACCAGCTTAGCTTTGGTCCGCTGCCACCATCACAAGAATTCCCTCCCTGGGAAGCCTTGAGAAACCTTTCACCAATTCCCTGGTGAACACAGATCCAAACCCCCTTGGATCTTAAAACAAGGAGAAATTAACCATCCCCCCTCCTTCCTCCACCCTCCTTTCACCAATTCCTGGTGAATACAGATCCAAACCCCCTTGGATCTTAAAACAAGGAGAAATCAATCTGGTTCTTAAAAAAAGAAGGCTTTTAATTAAAGAAAAAGGTAAAAATCATCTCTGTAAAATCAGTATGGAGAATACTTTACAGGGTAATCAAACTTAAAGAGCTCAGAGGACCCCCCTCTGTCTTAGGTTCAAAGTACAGCAAACAAAGATACACACTCTGGTAAAAAGGTACATTTACAAGTTGAGAAAACAAAGTAAATCTAAGACGCCTTGCTGTCTTTTTACTTACTAGTTTGAAATAGGAGAGACTTGTTTAGAAAGATGGGGAGAACCTGGATTGATGTCTGGTCCCTCTCAGTCCCCAGAGCGAACCACCCCTTAAAACAAAGAGCACACACAAAAGCCTTTCCCCCCCCAAGATTTGAAAGTATCTTGTCTCCTTATTGGTCCTTGGGTCAGGTGTCAGCCAGGTTACCCGAGCTTCTTAACCCTTTACAGGTAAAAGGATTTGGAGTCTCTGTACACAGAGAGCTGTTACCCTTCCCTTTATAGTTATGACACGCCCCCCAAATCACAGATAGTGTTGGACGTTCGGTTCCACACTGGCTGTGATTTCTTCCTGGAGTTCTAGGAGAAAACAGAGTTAATAAGACACATGTACCTTTAGACATACTACTGATTATATAAAAACTAACAATATGTTTCATTCCAAGAACAATTGTTAACCAGTTAACTCTGGGAAACTTTCCCGGGAGAGTGCATCAGCCACTTTGTTAGAAGCTCCCGAAATGTGTTGTATTTCAAAATCAAAATCTTGGAGAGCTAAACTCCATCGAAGAAGTTTTTTGTTATTTCCCTTGGCGGTATGAAGCCACTGTAGCGCAGCATGGTCTGTTTGTAGTTGGAAACGCCGTCCCCAAACATATGGGCGTAGCTTTTCCAGCGCGTACACAATGGCGTAGCATTCTTTTTCGCTGATTGACCAGTGGCTTTCCCTCTCAGACAGTTTTTTGCTGAGAAACACGACAGGATGGAATTCTTGATCCGGTCCTTCCTGCATTAAAACTGCTCCCACGCCTCGCTCGGACGCATCTGTGGTTACTAGGAACGGTTTGTCAAAGTCTGGGGCCCTTAGCACAGGGTCAGACATGAGTGTTGCCTTAAGCTGGTTAAAGGCCTTTTGACACTTATCAGTCCACTGAACTGCATTTGGCTGTTTCTTTCTGGTTAGGTCTGTCAGCGGGGCGGCGATTTGGCTGTAGTGTGGTACAAATCGCCTATAATATCCGGCCAAACCTAAGAAGGATTGGACCTGTTTCTTTGACTTTGGAACCGGCCACTTTTGGATAGCATCCACTTTGGCCTGTAGGGGATTTATAGTTCCTTGACCCACCTGGTGCCCCAGGTACGTCACTCTGTTTTGGCCTATTTGACACTTTTTAGCCTTAACAGTTAGTCCTGCCTGTCGGATGCGCTCGAAGACTTTTCCCAGGTGCTCCAGGTGCTCTGTCCATGAATCAGAAAAAATGGCCACATCATCGAGGTAGGCAACTGCAGATTCTCCCAATCCCGCTAGGAGACCATCTACAAGTCTTTGGAAGGTGGCGGGTGCATTTCGCAACCCGAAAGGGAGTACATTGAATTCGTACACCCCTGCCTGGGTGACGAAGGCTGACCTTTCCTTAGCGGGTTCATCTAGTGGTACTTGCCAGTACCCTTTGGTTAAGTCTAAAGTAGAGATGAATTGGGCATGTCCCAATTTTTCCAATAGCTCATCTGTGCGTGGCATTGGATAGTTGTCAGGACGAGTTACAGCATTTAGCTTACGGTAGTCCACGCAAAAGCGTATTTCCCCATCTGGTTTGGGAACTAGAACCACTGGAGATGCCCATGCACTGTTAGAGGGGCGGATTATACCCATCTGTAGCATGTCCTGGATCTCCCTTTGTATAGCAGCTTGGGCATGAGGTGACTCCCGGTAGGATGGGGTTCTAATTGGGTGAGCATTACCTGTGTCAATGGAGTGGTATGCCCGTTCGGTCCGTCCTGGAGTGGCTGAGAAAATTGGTGCAAAGCTTGTGCACAGCTCCTTGATCTGCTGTCGCTGCAGACGTCCCAGGGTCGTGGAGAGGTTCACCTCTTCCACGCCACCATTCCTTTTTCCTTCGTAGTAGACACCTGCCGGCCACTCCGCGTCATCTGTTTCCTGGGCTGTAAACTGGCAAACGTTTAATTCTCTGGAATAAAAGGGCTTAAGAGAATTAACATGGTATACCTTAGGCTTTATGTTGGAGGTGGGGGAGGCTATGAGATAGTTAACAGCTCCTAGGCGCTCCTGGACCGTGAATGGTCCTTCCCACGACGCTTCCATTTTATGGGCCTGGAGCGCCTTTAAGGCCATGACTTGGTCTCCTACTTTGAAGGACCGTTCTCTGGAATGTTTATCATACCAGGCCTTTTGCTCTTTCTGAGCATCCTTTAGGTTTTCTTTAGCAAGGGCTAAAGAGTGTCGGAGGGTGTTTTGTAGGTTGCTTACAAAGTCTAGAATGTTAGTTCCTGGAGAAGGCGTAAACCCCTCCCATTGCTGCTTCACCAACTGTAATGGCCCCTTAACCTCGCGGCCATACACAAGTTCAAATGGTGAAAACCCTAAACTGGGATGTGGTACAGCCCTGTAGGCAAAAAGCAACTGCTGCAACACTAGGTCCCAATCATTGGAGTGTTCATTTATGAATTTACGTATCATGGCCCCCAAAGTTCCATTAAACCTCTCCACCAGACCATTGGTTTGATGGTGATGAGGGGTGGCAACCAAGTGATTCACCCCATGAGCTTCCCACAGGTTTTTCATGTTCCCTGCCAGGAAATTAGTTCCCGAATCTGTAAGGATGTCGGAGGGCCACCCTACCCTGGCAAAAATGTCTGCTAATGCCTGGCACACACTTTTAGCCTTGGTGTTGCTTAAGGGTACAGCTTCCGGCCATCGGGTAGCAAAATCCATGAAAGTCAGTACGTACTGCTTTCCTCTGGGTGTCTTCTTTGGGAAAGGACCCAGAATATCCACAGCTACTCGCTGAAATGGGACCTCAATTATGGGTAGTGGCTGGAGAGGGGCTTTAACCTGGTCTTGGGGCTTTCCCACTCGTTGGCACACCTCACAAGACCGGACATAATTAGCAACGTCCTTGCCCATTCCCTCCCAGTGGAAGGACTTCCCCAACCGGTCTTTGGTTCTGTTCACCCCAGAATGGCCACTGGGATGATCATGGGCTAAGCTCAAGAGCTTTACCCGATACTTAGTGGGAACTACCAACTGTCTTTGAGGATGCCAGTCTTCCTGGTGCCCACCAGAAAGAGTCTCCTTGTATAAAAGTCCTTTTTCTACAACAAACCGGGATCGGTTAGAAGAGCTGAGAGGCGGTGGGGTGCTCCGCGCCGCCGCCCAAGCTTTCTGGAGGCTGTCATCTGCTTCCTGCTCGGCCTGGAACTGTTCCCTTGATGCTGGAGACATCAGTTCCTCCTTGGACTGTGGACTGGGGCTTGGTCCCTCTGGAAGCGATGCAGGTGCTGGGGCTGTTTCCATTGACTGTGAACCGCTGTCCTCTGGTGCACTATGTGGTATTTCAGGCTCTGGCTGAGCCTCTTGGGTAGGGTTATCTGCTGCTTCCGCCAGTTCAGGCTCGCTGGTGCCCTCTGGCATTGGAGTTGTAGACGGGGTTGCAAGCGCTGGACTCAGTGCTGGCAATGGTTCGGGTGCTGGTTGCGTTGCCAGTTCCGGTTCTGGGACTGGCTTTGGCTGGGTCTCTGGGATTGGATCCACTACGGCTGTTGCAGTCGTTGGCAGGGGATCCGGTTCCACCACCTGTGTTTGGGTCTCCGGTAACACCGACGGGGCTCTGGTGGACGGCTCAGGAACAGGGATGGGGGTGAAAGCTTGCTTAGCCTGGCTGCGGGTGACTATTCCCACCCTCTTGGCTAGCTTCACATGGTTGGCCAAGTCTTCCCCCAGCAGCATGGGGATGGGATAATTGTCATATACTGCAAAAGTCCACATTCCTGCCCAGCCCTTGTACTGGACATGCAACTGGGCTGTAGGCAAGGTTACAGACTGTGACACGAAGGGTTGAATTGTCACTGTAGCCTCCGGGTTGATGAGTTTGGGGTCCACTAGGGATTGGTGGATAGTTGACACTTGTGCCCCAGTATCCCTCCAAGCGATAACCTTCTTACCGCCCACTCTCAAGGTTTCCCTTCGCTCCGAGGGTATGAGAGAGGCATCTGGGTCTGGGGATCTTTGGTGTGACTGGGGTGTAATGAACTGTAATCGGTTGGGGTTCTTGGGGCAGTGAGCCTTTATATGCCCCAGTTCATTACATCTAAAACATCGCCCGGCTAAGGTATCACCGGGGCGATGTTGGTTGATGGAGACTGGTGTGGTGGGGTGAGAAGGCGTCTGAGGTTTCCCTTGGGATGTGGGTGGGGCCTTGGGTTGTCCCCGGTGGTAAGGTTTTGTTTCGGCTTGCCCCTTCTGATATTCGCTCCAACTGCTACTAGCTTTTTTCTTTTCTGTCACCTCCACCCATTTGGCTCCAATCTCCCCCGCCTCGGTTACAGTTTTGGGCTTCCCATCTAGGATGTACCTTTCTATTTCCTCAGGAACACCCTCTAAAAACTGCTCCATTTGCAATAGGAAGGGCAACTCTTCCGTAGATTTAACATTTGCTCCTGATATCCAGGCATCCCAATTTTTCCCAATGGGGTAGGCATGTCGGGTAAATGACACATCGGGTTTCCACCTTAGGGCTCTGAACCGCCGACGGGCATGTTCAGGTGTTAGCCCCATTCTGATTCTGGCCTTGTTTTTAAAAAGTTCATAACTGTTCATGTGTTCCTTAGGCATTTCAGCCGCCACCTCTGCTAAGGGTCCACTGAGCTGCGGCCTCAGCTCTACCATGTACTGGGGTGGAGGGATGTTGTATCCAAGGCAGGCCCTTTCAAAATTTTCTAAGAAGGCCTCAGTATCATCGCCTGCCTTGTAGGTGGGGAATTTCCTGGGATGGGAAGTGGTACCTGGAGAGGAGTTGTTAGGATGGTCTGCTGCATTCTGCCTAGTCCTTGCTGCTTCCAGTTCCATCTCTCTCTTGTGGGCCTCCTGTTTGGCTTTTTCTTCTCTTTCATGGGCCTCCTGTTTGGCTTTTTCTTCTCTTTCATGGGCCTCCTGTTTGGCTTTTTCTTCTCTTTCATGCTGCTCTGCCTCGAGTTTTTTAATTTCAAGCAGTCTCTGATGTTTTCTCTCGTTTTCTTCTGCTTCTAGTCTGGCCAGTTCTATTTTGTTAGTTAGTTCTTTGGCAGTCATTTTCCTGTTTTCTTGTGCTGGGTCACACCCTC
>NW_020707471.1:0-3145 GCF_002925995.2 Terrapene triunguis
GTAGCTATCCCACAGTCCCCTCAGTCTCCGCCGCCCATTGGAATTCTGGGTTGAGATCCCAATGCCCGATGATGCAAAAACAGTGTCGCGGGGGGTTCTGAGTACATGTCGTCAGGCCCCTCCCCCTCCATCAGAGCAATGGCAGACAATCGATTCGCGCCTTTTTACCTGGGTTACCTGTGCAGACAACATACCCCGGCAAGCATGGAGCCCGCTCAGCTCAGCTCACCGTCACCATATGTCATCTGGGTGCCGGCAGACGTGGTACTGCATGCTACACAGCAGCAGCTAATTGCCTTTTGGCAGTGGATGGTGTATTATGATTGATATCCATCATCATCATATTCCTCAGTGAGTTCGGTCAGAGGCACCTGGGCAGACATGTTTTGTCTCCTGGAGACTCAGTCCTGCCGGCAGTCCTATTGAACCGTCTTGATGATGATGGCTAGCAGTCGTACTACAGCATTTTCTGCCAAGCACCCACAAGATGCCGATGGTTATCAGTCATGCTGCACCGTCTGCTGCCAGCTTAAGATGTAAAAAATAGATGGACCAGATTTGTTCTGTATTCATTTCTTCCCCCGCCCTCCGTGAAATCAACGGCCTGCTAAACCCAGGGTTTTGAGTTCAATCTTTGGGGTGGGCATTCTGTGTACAGTTGTTTGTGTTTCTCCTTGATGCACAGCCACCTTTGTTGATTTTAATTCCCTGTAAGCCATGTTGTCACTCGCCCCTCCCTTCCTCCCTCCATCAGACAATAGTTTCGTGCCTTTTTTCAGCCCAGACGCCATAGCACTGGGATCATGGAGCCCACTCAGATCACCGCGGCAATTATGAGCACTATAAACACAACGCGCATTGTCCTGGAGTATATGCAGAGCCAGAACATGCCAAAGCAAAACCAGGTGAGGAGGCGATTGCAGCGATTGCAGCGTGGCGACGAGAGTGATGAGGAAATTGACATGGACATAGACCTCTCACAAAGTACAGGCCCCAGCAATGTGCAAATCATGGTGTTACTGGGGCAGGTTCATGGCGTGGAACACCGATTCTGGGCCCGGGAAACAAGCACAGACTGGTGGGACCGCATCGTGTTGCAGGTGTGGGACGATTCCCAGTGGTTGCGAAACTTTCGCATGCGTAAGGGCACTTTCATGGAACTTTGTGTCTTGCTTTCCCCTGCCCTGAAGCACCAGAATACCAGGATGAGAGCAGCCCTCACAGTTGAGAAGCGAGTGGTGATAGCCCTGTGGAAACTTGCAACGCCAGACAGCTACCGGTCAGTAGGGAATCAATTTGGAGTGGGCAAATCTACTGTGGGGGCTGCTGTGATACAAGTAGCCAACGCAATCAAAGACCTGCTGATATCAAGGGTAGTGACTCTGGGAAACGTGCAGGTCATAATGGATGGCTTTGCTGCAATGGGATTCCCAAACTGTGGTGGGGCGATAGACGGAACCTATATCCCTATCGTGTCACCGGAGCACCAAGCCACCGAGTACATAAACCGCAAGGGGTACTTTTCAATGCTGCTGCAAGCCCTGGTGGATCACAAGGGACGTTTCACTAACATCAACGTGGGATGGCCGGGAAAGGTACATGATGCTCGCGTCTTCAGGAACTCTGGTCTGTTTCAAAAGCTGGAGGAAGGGACTTCCTTCCCGGACCAGAAAATAACCGTTGGGGATGTTGAAATGCCTATCGTTATCCTTGGGGACCCAGCCTACCCCTTAATGCCATGGCTCATGAAGCCGTACACAGGCAGCCTGGACAGTAATCAGGACCTGTTCAACTATAGGCTGAGCAAGTGCTGAATGGTGGTGGAATGTGCATTTGGATGTTTAAAAGCGCGCTGGCGCAGTTTACTGACTCGGATAGACCTCAGCGAAGTCAATATTCCAATTGTTATTGCTGCTTGCTGTGCGCTCCACAATATCTGTGAGAGTAAGGGGGAGACATTTATGGCGCGGTGGGAGGTTGAGGTAAATCACCTGGCCGCTGATTACGCGCAGCCAGACACAAGGGCGGTTAGAAGAGTACAGCAGGGCGCGGTGCGCATCATAGAAGCTTTGAAAACCAGTTTTGTGACTGGCCAGGCTACGGTGTGAAACTTCTGTTTTTTTCTCCTTGATGAACCCTCCGTCCCCATCCCCCCCAGTTCACTTTACTTCCCTGTAAACTAACCACCCTCCCCTCCCCCCTTCGAGCACCGCTTGCAGAGGCAATAAAGTCATTGTTACTTCACATTCATGCATTCTTTATTAATTCATCACACAACTAGGGGGATAACTGCCAAGGTAGCCCAGGAGGGGTGGGGGAGGAGGGAAGGAAAAGGACACACTGCAGTTTAAAACTTTAAAACTTTAACACTTATTGAAGGCCAGCCTTCTGATGCTCGGGCAATCATCTGGGGTGGAGTGACTGGGTGGCCGGAAGCCCCCCCACCACGTTCTTGGGCGTCTGGGTGAGGAGGCTATGGAACTTGGGGAGGATGGCTGTTGGTTACACAGGGGCTGTAGCGGCGGTCTCTGCTCCTGCTGCCTTTCCTGCAGCTCAACCATACGCTGGAGCTTATCAGTTTGATGCTCCAGCAGCCGGAGCATCGACTCTTGCCTTCTGTCAGCAAGCTGACACCACCTATCCTCTTCAGCCCGCCACTTGTTCTCTTCAGCCCGCGATTCAGCCCGCCACCTCTCCTCTCGTTCATATTGTGCTTTTTTGCACTCTGACATTGACTGCCTCCACGCATTCTGCTGTGCTCTGTCAGCGTGGGAGGACATCTGGAGCTCCGAGAACATATCATCCCGAGTCCGCCGTTTTCTCCTTCTAATCTTCACTAGTCTCTGTGAAGGAGAAACATTTGCAGCTGGTGGAGGAGAAGGGAGAGGTGGTTAAAAAAGACACATTTTAGAGAACAATGGGTACAGTCTTTCATATTAAATTTTGCTGTTCACATTACACAGCACATGTGCTTTCGTTACAAGGTCGCATTTTTCCTCTTATATTGAGGGCCTGCCGGTTTGGTGTGAGAGATCATTCATGCAGTGCCAGGCAACAGAATTCGGCTTGCAGGCAGCCATGGTAAGCCACAGTCTTTTGGCTTTTTTAACCTTCTTAACATGTGGGAATGGTTTCAAACAGTAGC
>NW_020707472.1:0-1236 GCF_002925995.2 Terrapene triunguis
CGTCACCATATGTCATCTGGGTGCCGGCAGACATGGTACTGCATTGCTAGACAGCAGCAGCTAATTGCCTTTTGGCAGTAGACGGTGCAGTATGACTGGTAGCCGTCATCGGCTATCTGGGTGCTGGCAGACGTGGGGCTGCATTGCTATACAGCAGCAGCTCCTTGCCTTTTGGCAGTAGATGTTGTATTACGATTGATATCCGTCATCGTCATATTCCTCAGTGAGTTGGATCAGAGGCACCTGGGCAGACATGTTTTGTCTCCTTGAGACTCAGTCCTGCCGGCAGTCCTATTGAACCGTCTTGACGATGATGGCTAGCAGTCGTAGTACAGCATCTTCTGCCAAGCACCCAAAAGATGCCGATGGCTATCAGTCATGCTGCACTGTCTGCTGCCAGTTTAAGAAGTAAAAAATAGATGGACCAGATTTGTTCTGTATTCATTTGCTTCCCCATCCCTCCGTGAAATCAACGGCCTGCTAAACCCAGGGTTTTGAGTTCAATCTTTGGGGGGGCCATTCTGTGTGACAGTTGTTTGTGTTTCTCCCTGATGCACAGCCACCTTTGTTGATTTTAATTCCCTGTACCTGTAAGCCATGTCGTCACTCACCCCTCCCTCCCTCTGTCAGACAATAGTTTTGCGCCTTTTTTCAGCCCAGACGCCATAGCACTGGGATCATGGAGCCCGCTCAGATCACCACGGCAATTATGAGCACTATGAACACCACGCGCATTGTCCTGGAGTATATGCAGAGCCAGAACATGCCAAAGCAAAACCAGGCAAGGAGGCAATTGCAGCGATTGCAGCGTGGCGACGAGAATGATGAGGAAATTGACATGGACATAGACCTCTCACAAAGTACAGGCCCCAGCAATGTGCAAATCATGGTGTTACTGGGGCAGGTTCATGGCGTGGAACGCCGATTCTGGGCCCGGGAAACAAGCACAGACTGGTGGGACCGCATCGTGTTGCAGGTGTGGGACGATTCCCAGTGGCTGCGAAACTTTCGCATGCGTAAGGGCACTTTCATGGAACTTTGTGACTTGCTTTCCCCTGCCCTGAGGCGCCAGAATACCAGGATGAGAGCAGCCCTCACAGTTGAGAAGCGAGTGGCGATAGCCCTGTGAAAGCTTGCAACGCCAGACAGCTACCGGTCAGTCGGGAATCAATTTGGAGTGGGCAAATCTACACCGGGACCATACGCTGCCATGCTTTGTTATGCAATGATTCCAGA
>NW_020707473.1:0-1415 GCF_002925995.2 Terrapene triunguis
ATGTAACCCTTCTGCTCATCTAAGTTGGCAGCAACAAGGGCCGGGTTCTGTATCTAGGGGTTCCGTTCAATAACACAATGCAAAACCGGCTCGAGCCCCCACCCAGTGACCTGGGACAATTACATACCACCCCCCTGGGTACCTCTAAGAGGCAATACTTCCCCTCTCGCAAGCACGGAGTCTGAGTGTAGCAGAAAATGTTTAATAACATGAGGTAAACGACATCAGCATAAAATTGGAAAAACACCACAAACAGGATTCACAACACAAACCATGAGCAAAACCCACCCCAGCAAATTGGGCTGTGTCCTTTTCCCTTTGGTTCTTGAATCCAGCAACCCAAAAATCACCCAGAGTCCCCCAAGTCCAACAGCCCCAAAGTCTCTTGGGTCCAGCAACCACCCAAAGTCCCAAAAGTCCAACAACCCCCAAAGTCTCTGTCCCTGATCAGTGCAGCCCCAGAGTAAAAGGGGGGGGGGGGCGCACGCAGGGTGTTAAGGGGCACCTTACGTGATCCGAGGCTGGCCAGCCGTCTGTTTCTCCTGTTTCTCCGTGGGGGTTCCGCCGCAGCCTTTACCACGAGCCAGTCCACTTTCCTGCCATCCCACGAACTGCTCCGCTCTACAAGCTGCTCCGCTCCGCTCACCGACCTGTGAGCCGTTCCAGCCGTCCCCGCAAACAGCTCTGCTCGCCGTTCCTTGGGCCGCTCCAACCGGCCCCGCAAGGCTCCGCATCGCTCGCTGCTCCTCCAGTCGTCCCCACAAATTGCTCCACCAGCTGCTGAGCAATATAGCTTCAGGCTCCCCCACTAGTTAACACAGCACTCAGTGATCTCAGCTCTTAATAACATCAGCTCTTTTGTGATTTCAGCTCTTGGCGATTTCAGCTCATAGTAGGGGAGCCCCAGTGCTGGTGCACCATTGGCCCAAAGTGAATTCAGCTCAGCAGCCTGTAACTAGACTCCTAAGGGAATCAAAGTTAGCTCTGACATTCAACAGTGGAGAGAGGAGGCAGTGCAATTGGTGTTTGAAACCCTCAGAGGGGGCCCATACCATCAGGTACAAATACCTGTCCCCATCCTCTCTCAATTCACTGGGTTTTGTAACCCATGCCCCTTGACAAGCAACTGCTACTTAGGTAATGGTGACGGATTCACTCAGTCCTTCTGTCATACAACAGTTCCACTGGCCTTGATTCACAGAATCAGGGTAACAAAACTTTATTCTTCCTGCCCCAATAACAGAGAAACTGGGGATCCCACACCAGCCAAAGTAACCACTTTTGGTTGCTGTGGGCTCATGCTAGGCGTGTGGGTGTGCCTATGCAAACGAGATCCGCCCCTGGAGTTCTTTTCCACACTCGCCATAATTCACCACCAGATGTCAGGGTAGAGCTCATCCTGACTCTGCTTACAT
>NW_020707474.1:0-5760 GCF_002925995.2 Terrapene triunguis
TTCACCACCAGATGTCAGGGTAGAGCTCATCCTGACTCTGCTTACATCCTCCCCCCAGCCGAGAATTTGCCGTCCCGACAAATCACACTCCCTATTATACCAACTCACTGGTTCCCTCCAAAGGGCCTCAGATAGCCCACTTTAGCTTCCACAAGCCTGTGTGCTAAACATATTGGTTCCTCACTAGTCACCCCAGGTGCATCATAAGTCAACCGTTTTACTGGCCTTATTACCCTGTCTCGTCTATGGAGAATCTCTGTTGCCGTGGTAGGGGGGACAGCCTCTTGAACGATGGATGGAGAGGTTTCCTTTGAGGGCCCCTCAGCTATTGGTATAGGCTCCTGCATTTCTAGTTCTAACAGTGGAGGGTCCAAGGTGCCCAGGACATCCTCCACCTGTATGTCTCCACTGTCCAATAACCTGGGTGTGTCATCACATGGGGGTCCCACCAGTGGCTCAGGGGTGTCAGGAATGGGCCTAAATACTTCTGCCATGGGGTTTAGGGCGGAAGAGGAGGAGCTCTCTTTTGATTCAGCTGATCGAGACTGAAATCTTGTCTCCATCCCAGGATACACCATGGTTGTGTCTTCCTCCTCAGACTCACTCTCGGATGTGCTGCATGGGGGTAGGTTAGCTGCAGGGGGCTGGCTGTCCACGTTGGTGGGCGGCTTTGGTCCAGCACCTTCATTCTGCCCAGTTGCCCTGTTGTGGCCCATCTCATACGGGGTGCCTACCAATTCCCCCACCGGGAGCAAAAGGTTTCTATGCACTGTCTTTGTCTGCCCTGGACCTTCTTCAGGTTTGATCTTGTAGACCGGCAGGTCTCCCAGCTTTTCCATCACCAAGTAAGGTATTGCCTTCCATCTGTCAGCTATCTTGTGTTTGCCAGCAATACCCAAATTTCGCAGCAGGACTCTGTCCCCCGGCTGGAGCTCTTGCGGACGTACCCTAGCATCATATCGATGTTTGTTCCGGTCTGCGTTCTTCCGAGCCGCAGATGTAGCTAAGTGATAAGCATCCCGCAGCTTTTCTCTTAGTCGGGATACATATTGCTGATGAGTTTCATAGCTATCTCCATCCTCTGATACACCAAAGCACAGGTCTATGGGTAATCTTGGTTCTCGCCCAAACATTAAGAGGTATGGGGTGACTCCTGTAGCATCATTCTTTGTGGCATTGTAGGCGTGCACTAGAAATGCGACATGTTGGCTCCAGGTTGCCTTCTGCTCTGGCCGCAAAGTCCCCAACATATCTAATAGGGTTCGGTTGAACCTCTCTGGCTGTGGATCACCTTGAGGGTGATAAGGCGTTGTCCTAGACTTTTTAATTCCCGCTATCCTCAGCACCTCCTTCAGAAGGTGACTCTCAAAGTCCCGCCCCTGATCCGAGTGTATCCGGGCTGGAAATCCATAAACTGAGAAATATTTCTCCCACAGTACTCGAGCAACAGTGGTGGCCCTCTGATCACGTGTGGGATATGCCTGCGCATATCGCGTATAATGGTCAGTCACTACTAGAATGTTCCCAATATTTCTCTTGTCTACTTCTAAAGACAAGAAATCAATGCATACCAGCTCCAGAGGTTTGTTGCTGGTGATGTTCTTCAGATATGCAGCCCTCGTGGGCAGAGTTTTCCTTTGAACACATCGAGCGCAGGTCTCACATTTCCTGCGAACATCTTCAGCCATCCGAGGCCAATAGAACCTACTACGAATAAGTTCCAGGGTCCTCTCCATCCCTAAATGTCCAAAGTCATCATGCAGGGCCCTCATGGCCAGGGCTCTGTACTCTTTTGGCAGCACTAGCTGTGCCCGTTGCTTTTGTAAAGGGTCTGTGGTCACTCGGTGTAGCACTCCCTGAATCAGTTTCAGTTTGGTCCATTCTCTCAATAGTAGTTTACCCTCCGGGTTAGGTGGGACAACCACAGCTGGGCTTCGCCCCTCCCTTTTGGCAAGTAGTGTATCACGAATGTCAATATCTTGCAGCTGGGCTTCCTGCCAGTCAGCCGCATTGAGCATGGGCAAAGGAGATTGGTCCAACGCAATATAGTTCACTGAAGCAGAAGGCACGCATTCAGGGGGCAGGCCCAAAGCTTCTGCAGCACATCCATGAAGACTTTCATGGGATTCTGGCTCCCGGCGACTCACACTGCAAATAGCCCTCACTCCATCTGTGGGTATCACAGCAACTCCTGGTGCCTGTGGACGCCTGGACAATGCATCTGCATCTACATTGCTTCTCCCTGATCGGTATTGAATGCTGAAGTCATAGCTAGCCAAAGCGGCCACCCATCTTTGCCCTGTAGCATCCAGCTTAGCACTTGTTAACACATAGGTCAGTGGGTTGTTGTCTGTCCACACCTGGAACTGAGCACCATATAAGTAGTCTCGAAATTTCTCAGTGATGGCCCATTTCAAGGCCAAGAACTCCAGCTTGTGGGTGGGATAGCGAGTTTCACTATCAGACAGTCCTCGGCTGGCAAAGGCTACAGGTTTACGTTTTCCTTCCACTTCCTGGTACAGTACTGCTCCCAGACCCTCCAAACTGGCATCAGTATGCAGGATAAATGGTTTGCTTGGGTCAGCAAATACTAGGACTGGAGCATGAGTTAGGCAAGTAATGATTTCTCGAAAAGCCCTTTCACATCTCTCATCCCACCGTGGCCCAAATGGTTCGAAGGGGCCATAGTGTCTCTGCACAGGAGGCTTTGGGGACCTCCCCTTATTCTTGGTCTTAGATTTGTTCCTGTTGGACTGGTATCCCCTGGTAAGATCATTCAGAGGTTTTACAATCGTTGCATAGTTTTTCACAAATCTGCGGTAGTAGCCACTAAACCCAAGAAAGGTCTTGAGTTCTCTGTAGTTACTTGGACATGGCCATGTAGTGAGTGCTTCTATTTTATCAGGATCAGTACTCACACCCTCTTGGGACACGATGTGACCCACATACTTCACTGAGGTCCTGCAGAACTGGCATTTGTCAATTGAAAGCTTCAAACCATAATCCTCTAACCTATCAAGCACTTTAAGAAGTCTTTCTTCATGCTCCTCCAAGGTTCTTCCAAACACAATCAGGTCATCCAAATAAACTAACACTTGCAGTAAATTCATGTCTCCCACAACTTTCTCCATAAGACGTTGAAATGTGGCAGGTGCTCCAGAAATCCCTTGGGGCATGCGTTCAAACTGATAAAACCCTAATGGGCAGATGAAGGCTGTCTTCTCCTTATCTTCTTCACCCAGAGGGATCTGGTAGTATCCACTCCGAAGATCCAACACAGAGAACCACTGGCTTCCTAGCAAACAGTCTAAGGCATCTTGGACTCGGGGCATTGTGTACTGGTCAACCACAGTACGGCGGTTTAGGGTGCGGTAGTCAATACACATCCGGATTTTCCCATTCTTTTTACGGACCACCACAATGGGTGAGGCGTATGGGCTGCGGGACTCTGTAATGATGCCATTCGCAGCCAGCTCCTGAAGATGTTGTCGCACATCTTCCATCTCGGAGAGGGCAATCCTCCTAGATCTCTCCCTGAAAGGTCGAGAGTCATGTAGTCTGATGTTGTGCTCTACTCCTTTTGCACATCCCACATCCCACTCATGCAATGAGAACACCTTGGCTCTTTCACAAAGTTTCCTCCTCAGGCGATCTTTCCACTCCTCGGACAACGGTGAATCTCCAAAGTCAAACTTTGCTGGGTCTATTGTCGGAACTTGAGTCTCACACTGGGGTTTTACAATTGATTCAGGCTCGAAGAGGTCTGCTATCTTTTGTCCTTGCTTCACAACAACATCTCGACTTGTTTCATTAGCAATCAGTATAGTCACCTTTTCCTGGGCTTCAGCAGGTAGGGTTATGACTCCACTGGGGACCAGCACTCCTTCCGGGAGCTCTCCTTCAACTGGCTGCTCTACCATTGCTAATGCCCCTTTACTGCCTTTCAGCCGGGTACTCATGACAAGCACTTCCTGCTCTGTCCTTGCAGGCACTACTAAGGGGGTTGTGCCCATGTACTTCAGCGCCCCAATGGGTAGCTCAGATGTCTCCTTTTTAGCACCCTCAATCTTCCTATAGGCTTCAGCACAAAGCGTATGGATCATCAGAGTATTCAGGTACTGGTCCCCAGCCCGTCGTCTGCAGTAATCCGCGAGCACCTTGAAGAGACTGGAGTTGGTCCCTATCAGCACAGACACATCAGAGGTCCCTTTAGGGTCAGGGCATATTAATGCAGCTGTGTCCACCTCTTCTCTTACCCCAGCAACCTCCTCTGGGAATTCCAGGTGCACTATGACATACCCTTGGTAGGGGTATTCATCCATGCTGAGGCCACACAGACCAACGCCAGTCAGTGGCTGTATAGGCAGGTGCCTAAGCATCTGTTGGTAGAATGACTGAAATATAATAGTCACTTGAGATCCAGTGTCAAGCACGGCTTTACACTCCGCCCCTTCAATCTTCACCATGACCTCTGCTCGAGGCCCTATCAGTCCTGCGGGGATCCCAGCTGGACGGTCGTTTCTGGGGGAATCTTCAACTCCTGCAGGCCTGGGTGGTCCCCGTCCCCGGACTCTCTGGCAGCTACCGGATCTCTCCCAACTGATCCTCAGCTTTCCATACACCAAGGAGGGGTTTTCTTCATTATGGCACTTGCCAGCACTGTGTCCGTCCTGACCACATCGGTAGCAGAAGAATTGTCCTTTCCCCCTTCGCCCAGGTGGGATGGTGGCTCTAAATGCTGACTTCTCCATCGCCACAGTCAGAGGCGCCTTATTCCTGGAAGTCTTAGCTCGGTCAATGGTGCTTTGCAGTTCAGCTATCCGTTCTGTCAGGACCTGCATTTGTTGGGCAAGTTCCTCTGTGGTGCTCACCATCAGTACACTGGCCGTTTGCAGTGGTGTTGTGCCGGCTGGCTCCAATGTTTGGGCTTCCCAAAACTCGCTGGCAGCCTGCCTTTCTTCCTCTTCTCTGACCTCCTTTATCAGCTGGGAATAACTTGGGGGATGTTCCCGTCGTTCTCTTAGCCGGAGATGGAGTAGAATCGGGTTCTGATACTGAGCTCCTCTTACAATTTGAGCCAGTCTGGTCCGATCCATCTGTTCAGCAGTCACTGCTCCCCTCATGACAGCTCTCTGAAGCAGTCTCTCCAGCCTCTGTATATAGGCTGAAATCTTCTCGCCAATTTGCTGTCGGGAATTAAGGAACTTACAGTAACTGTCTTCAGGGCCCTCTACGCTCCCAAAGGTATGATCAAGGGCCTCTAGGCAGTCCTTCACACTGACCCCAGGGTCAATGAGCTTCAGGGTGCGAATCACATCTAATGCTGGGCCACTAAGGCTCTCTATTAGACATCTTCGCTTTTCTGCATCAGGTACGGCCCACTCCTGCAGCATTTCAGTGGTATGCTCCAACCAGGGTTCGAACTCCTCTGCCTCAGCAAATAATCTTAACTCACGACGAGAGTTTAACATAGCCTGGGACAGCACAACCTTTTCCAATATTTGCCCCAGTGCTTTTGCCCAATCATTGGCTGAGGCTGCGGCCCCTGAGCTAGAGGCTGCAGGGCCGGGGCCCAACAAACCTGACATATTAGCCATTATACAAACAGTAATTTCCTCAAAATATAACCACAATTGTTTCCCAATGCAGTGGAACACTCAACAGGTGCTTGCGAGGGGTACTGACCCAGGGAATCCCGGACGAGCCCCCAAAAATGTAACCCTTCTGCTCATCTAAGTTGGCAGCAACAAGGGCCGGGTT
>NW_020707475.1:0-6049 GCF_002925995.2 Terrapene triunguis
GATCTTAAAACAAGGAGAAATCAATCTGGTTCTTAAAAAAGAAGGCTTTTAATTAAAGAAAAAGGTAAAAATCATCTCTGTAAAATCAGTATGGAGAATAACTTTACAGGGTAATCAAACTTAAAGAGCTCAGAGGACCCCCCTCTGTCTTAGGTTCAAAGTATAGCAAACAAAGATACATACTCTGGTAAAAAGGTACATTTACAAGTTGAGAAAACAAAGTAAATCTAAGACGCCTTGCCTGTCTTTACTTACTAGTTTGAAATAGGAGAGACTTGTTTAGAAAGATGGGGAGAACCTGGATTGATGTCTGGTCCCTCTCAGTCCCAAGAGCGAACCACCCCTTAAAACAAAGAGCACACACAAAAGCCTTTCCCCCCCCCAAGATTTGAAAGTATCTTGCCCCCTTATTGGTCCTTCGGGTCAGGTGTCAGCCAGGTTACCCGAGCCTCTTAACCCTTTACAGGTAAAAGGATTTGGAGTCTCTGTACACAGAGAGCTGTTACCCTTCCCTTTATAGTTATGACACGCCCCCCAAATCACAGATAGTGTTGGACGTTCGGTTCCACACTGGCTGTGATTTCTTCCTGGAGTTCTAGAAGAAAACAGAGTTAATAAGACACATGTACCTTTAGACATACTACTGATTATATAAAAACTAACAATATGTTTCATTCCAAGAACAATTGTTAACCAGTTACTTCTGGGAAACTTTCCCGGGAGAGTGCATCAGCCACTTTGTTAGAAGCTCCCGAAATGTGTTGTATTTCAAAATCAAAATCTTGGAGAGCTAAACTCCATCGAAGAATTTTTTTGTTATTTCCCTTGGCGGTATGAAGCCACTGTAGCGCAGCATGGTCTGTTTGTAGTTGGAAACGCCGTCCCCAAACATATGGGCGTAGCTTTTCCAGCGCGTACACAATGGCGTAGCATTCCTTTTCGCTGATTGACCAGTGACTTTTCCTCTCAGACAGTTTTTTGCTGAGAAACACGACAGGATGGAATTCTTGATCCGGTCCTTCCTGCATTAAAACTGCTCCCACGCCTCGCTCGGACGCATCTGTGGTTACTAGGAACGGTTTGTCAAAGTCTGGGGCCCTTAGCACAGGGTCAGACATGAGTGTTGCCTTAAGCTGGTTAAAGGCCTTTTGACACTTATCAGTCCACTGAACTGCATTTGGCTGTTTCTTTCTGGTTAGGTCTGTCAGCGGGGCGGCGATTTGGCTGTAGTGTGGTACAAATCGCCTATAATATCCGGCCAAGCCTAAGAAGGATTGGACCTGTTTCTTTGACTTTGGAACCGGCCACTTTTGGATAGCATCCACTTTGGCCTGTAGGGGATTTATAGTTCCTTGACCCACCTGGTGCCCCAGGTACGTCACTCTGTTTTGGCCTATTTGACACATTTTAGCCTTAACAGTTAGTCCTGCCTGTCGGATGCGCTCGAAGACTTTTTCCAGGTGCTCCAGGTGTTCTGTCCATGAATCAGAAAAAATGGCCACATCATCGAGGTAGGTAACTGCAGATTCTCCCAATCCCGCTAGGAGACCATCTACAAGTCTTTGGAAGGTGGCGGGTGCATTTCGCAACCCGAAAGGGAGTACATTGAATTCATACACCCCTGCCTGGGTGACGAAGGCGGACCTTTCCTTAGCGGGTTCATCTAGTGGTACTTGCCAGTACCCCTTGGTTAAGTCTAAAGTAGAGATGAATTGGGCATGTCCCAATTTCTCCAATAGCTCATCTGTGCGTGGCATTGGATAGTTGTCAGGACGAGTTACCGCATTTAGCTTACGGTAGTCCACGCAAAAGCGTATTTCCCCATCTGGTTTGGGAACTAGAACCACTGGAGATGCCCATGCACTGGTAGAGGGGCGGATTATACCCATCTGTAGCATGTCCTGGATCTCCCTTTGTATAGCAGTTTGGGCATGAGGTGACTCCCGGTAGGGTGGGGTTCTAATTGGGTGAGCATTACCTGTGTCAATGGAGTGGTATGCCCGTTCGGTCCGTCCTGGAGTGGCTGAGAAAATCGGTGCAAAGCTTGTGCACAGCTCCTTGATCTGCTGTCGCTGCAGACGTCCCAGGGTCGTGGAGAGGTTCACCTCTTCCACGCCACCATTCCTTTTTCCTTCGTAGTAGACACCTGCAGGCCACTCCACGTCATCTGTTTCCTGGGCTGTAAACTGGCAAACGTTTAATTCTTTGGAATAAAAGGGCTTAAGAGAATTAACATGGTATATCTTAGGCTTTATGCTGGAGGTGGGGGAGGCTATGAGATAGTTAACAGCGCCTAGGCGCTCCTGGACCGTGAATGGTCCTTCCCACGACGCTTCCATTTTATGGGCCTGGAGCGCCTTTAAGACCATGACTTGGTCTCCTACTTTGAAGGACCGTTCTCTGGAATGTTTATTATACCAGGCCTTTTGCTCTTCCTGAGCATCCTTTAGGTTTTCTTTAGCAAGGGCTAAAGAGTGTCGAAGGGTGTTTTGTAGGTTGCTTACAAAGTCTAGAATGTTAGTTCCTGGAGAAGGCGTAAACCCCTCCCATTGCTGCTTCACCAACTGTAATGGCCCCTTAACCTCGCGGCCATACACAAGTTCAAATGGTGAAAACCCTAAACTGGGATGTGGTACAGCCCTGTAGGCAAAAAGCAACTGCTGCAACACTAGGTCCCAATCATTGGAGTGTTCATTTATGAATTTACGTATCATGGCCCCCAAAGTTCCATTAAACCTCTCCATCAGACCATTGGTTTTATGGTGATGAGGGGTGGCAACCAAGTGATTCACCCCATGAGCTTCCCACAGGTTTTTCATGTTCCCTGCCAGGAAATTAGTTCCCGAATCTGTAAGGATGTCGGAGGGCCAACCTACCCTGGCAAAAATGTCTGCTAATGCCTGGCACACACTTTTAGTCTTGGTGTTGCTTAAGGGTACAGCTTCCGGCCATCGGGTAGCAAAATCCATGAAAGTCAGTACGTACTGCTTTCCTCTGGGTGTCTTCTTTGGGAAAGGACCCAGAATATCCACAGCTACTTGCTGAAATGAGACCTCAATTATGGGTAGTGGCTGGAGAGGGGCTTTAACCTGGTCTTGGGGCTTTCCCACTCGTTGGCACACCTCACAAGACCGGACATAATTAGCAACGTCCTTGCCCATTCCCTCCCAGTGGAAGGACTTCCCCAACCGGTCTTTGGTTCTGTTCACCCCAGAATGGCCACTGGGATGATCATGGGCTAAGCTCAAGAGCTTTACCCGATACTTAGTGGGAACTACCAACTGTCTTTGAGGATGCCAGTCTTCCTGGTGCCCACCAGAAAGAGTCTCCTTGTATAAAAGTCCTTTTTCTACAACAAACCGGGATCGGTTAGAAGAGCTGAGAGGCGGTGGGGTGCTCCGCGCCGCCGCCCAAGCTTTCTGAAGGCTGTCATCTGCTTCCTGCTCGGCCTGGAACTGTTCCCTTGATGCTGGAGACATCAGTTCCTCCTTGGACTGTGGACTGGGGCTTGGTCCCTCTGGAAGCGATGCAGGTGCTGGGACTGTTTCCATTGACTGTGAACCGCTGTCCGCTGGTGCACTATGTGGTATTTCAGGCTCTGGCTGAGCCTCTTGGGTAGGGTTATCTGCTACTTCCGCCAGTTCAGGCTCGCTGGTGCCCTCTGGCATTGGAGTTGTAGACGGGTTTGCAAGCGCTGGACTCAGTGCTGGCAATGGTTCTGGTGCTGGTTGCGTTGTCAGTTCCGGTTCCGGGACTGGCTTTGGCTGGGTCTCTGGGATTGGATCCACTACGGCTGTTGCAGTCGTTGGCAGGGGATCCGGTTCCACCACCTGTGTTTGGGTCTCCGGTAACACAGACGGGGCCCTGGTGGACGGCTCAGGAACAGGGATGGGGGTGGGAGCTTGCTTAGCCTGGCTGCGGGTGACTATTCCCACCCTCTTGGCTAGCTTCACATGGTTGGCCAAGTCTTCCCCCAGCAGCATGGGGATGGGATAATTGTCATAGACTGCAAAAGTCCACATTCCTGCCCAGCCCTTGTACTGGACATGCAACTGGGCTGTAGGCAAGGTTACAGACTGTGACACGAAGGGTTGAATTGTCACTGTAGCCTCCGGGTTGATGAGTTTGGGGTCCACTAGGGATTGGTGGATAGTTGACACTTGTGCCCCAGTGTCCCTCCAAGCGATAACCTTCTTTCCGCCCACTCTCAAGGTTTCCCTTCGCTCCGAGGGTATGAGAGAGGCATCTGGGTCTGGGGATCTTTGGTGTGATTGGGGTGTAATGAACTGTAATCGGTTGGGGTTCTTGGGGCAGTGAGCCTTTATATGCCCCAGTTCATTACATTTAAAACATCGCCCTGCTAAGGTATCACCGGGGCGATGTTGGTTGATGGAGACTGGTGTGGTGGGGTGAGAAGGCGTCTGGGGTTTTCCTTGGGATGTGGGTGGGGCCTTGGGTTGTCCCCGGTGGTAAGGTTTTGTTTCGGCTTGCCCCTTCTGATATTCGCTCCAACTGCTACTAGCTTTTTTCTTTTCTGTCACCTCCACCCATTTGGCTCCAATCTCCCCCGCCTCGGTTACAGTTTTGGGCTTCCCATCTAGGATGTACCTTTCTATTTCCTCAGGAACACCCTCTAAAAACTGCTCCATTTGCAATAGGAAGGGCAACTCTTCCGTAGATTTAACATTTGCTCCTGATATCCAGGCATCCCAATTTTTCCCAATGTGGTAGGCATGTCGGGTAAATGACACATCGGGTTTCCACCTTAGGGCTCTGAACCGCCGACGGGCATGCTCAGGTGTTAGCCCCATTCTGATTCTGGCCTTGTTTTTAAAAAGTTCATAACTGTTCATGTGTTCCTTAGGCATTTCAGCCGCCACCTCTGCTAAGGGTCCACTGAGCTGTGGCCTCAGCTCTACCATGTACTGGGTTGGAGGGATGTTGTATCCAAGGCAGGCCCTTTCAAAATTTTCTAAGAAGGCCTCAGTATCATCGCCTGCCTTGTAGGTAGGGAATTTCCTGGGATGGGAAGTGGTACCTGGAGAGGAGTTGTTAGGATGGTCTGATGCACCCTGCCTAGTCCTTGCTGCTTCCAGTTCCATCTCTTTTTCTTTCAGCTTCATCTCTCTTTTATGGGCCTCCTGTTTGGCTTTTTCTTCTCTTTCATGGGCCTCCTGTTTGGCTTTTTCCAGCTCCATTTCTCTCTTGTGAGCCTCCTCTTTGGCTTTCTCTTCTCTGTCTCTCAGCTCCATCTCTCTCTTGTGGGCCCCCTCTTTGGCTCTCTCTTCTCTGTCTCTCAGCTCTATCTCTTTTTCTTTCAGCTCCATAGCTCTCTTGTGGGCCTCCTCTTTAGCTTTTTCTTCTTTGGTAGTCATTTTCCTGGTTTTCTTGTGCTGGGTCACACCCCTCTGCAGTTGACTGAAACTGGGATGTACTTAGCTCTGGCTGCTGCTGAGTTAACAGAGACTTTCTAACAAGCTACTCCCGAAGATGTAAAAAGAAAAAAAAAAACAATTCAACTTGTAAATTATCTTTACCAGTCAAAGTTTGCTCCCTTTGAACCCTTCTCTTAACAAAGGACCTCGTTAAAAAAAACTTAACACCTCTGCCTTCAGGCAAGGAGAGATAAGATATGCATCTACCTTCAGCTCTGCTTTCCAAGCAGCTAGAAGGAAAAAAAAATCTCTTACTGGCTTTTGGGTTTAAACGATCTCCACCGCTGCCAACATGTCAAGGCTATATCCCCACTTTGAACTTTAGGGTTCAAATGTAGGGGCCTGCATGAAAACTTCTAAGCTTATCTACCAGCTTAGCTTTGGTCCGCTGCCACCATCACAAGAATTCCCTCCCTGGGAAGCCTTGAGAAACCTTTCACCAATTCCCTGGTGAACACAGATCCAAACCCCTTTAGATCTTAAAACAAGGAGAAATTAACCATCCCCCCTCCTTCCTCCCACCCTCCTTTCACCAACTCCTGGTGAATACAGATCCAAACCCCCTTGGATCTTAAAACAAGGAGAAATCAATCTGGTTCTTAAAAAAGAAGGCT
>NW_020707476.1:0-5751 GCF_002925995.2 Terrapene triunguis
GCCAACGGACCCTTTGAAGTCCGCCTCGAGCCCCTCAGGCGGTGACAGTTTTGGCGCCCAACGTGGGGCTCGAGGCTGAAATTTAGCCTTGCCCGGATCCCTCCTGGTGGCCGACGGATTACGACGACGACCGACGCCCAGAGCGCTCACCGGTGACTTCATCGGGGGGCCTCGGCAGAGACGTGGTTTGCTCGACCCCGGAGGGCACAACGGTGCAACGCACACAGACAGTGGAGAAGCAGGGTGGGGAACCGGTCCCGTGGATAGAGCGACGGTGCAGAACCGGACCCTTGGATAAGGTAGGAACAGTCCAGTGGGGACTTTATCTGTTTTGACCTGGGGACGCCCAGTGTCTGCCTGTTTTGACCTGGGGACGCCCAGAGTCTCCCTCAGTATGGGGCAGGGACAGAGTACAGCCGGCAGGGGACAGTGTACACCCTTAGAATGCATTCTGGTGAACTGGAAGGTGTTTGGATCTGATCAGTTAATTAAAAGTAAATTGAAAAGGTTCTGTACAGTTGATTGGCCTCAGTACCAGCTGGAGTGCCAAGAAAGGTGGCCACCGGAAGGATCACTTAATTGCAACACGATCCTTCAATTGCTTTTGTTTTGTCAGAGAACAGGTAAATGGAATGAACATCTCTATGCGTATACGTTTATGGTGTTAAGAAATAGGACTGATATTTTGCTCAAGTGCCATTTGACTCCGACAGACTCGGTAGTATGTGCTGCTAAATCCCAGAACCCTCCCACTGTTGTAATGCCAGAATCGGTGTCCCCTTCGGCTCCTCCACCCCCACAGGCTTTAGAGAGTGCCCCCCCTGTGGGATTGTATCCGTTGATTACTGAGAGTGTGGTAGCTCGGCCAGGAACACAAGAACGGCCAGCTCAGATAGTGTCTGTATATTCGTCCATCTGGCTGCTTTTCAAGGCAGAGGCTGGAGAATTCTCAACGAATCCAAGCAAGTTCATTTCTATTTTTGAAGGGTGTCTAGCAAGTTATAAGCCTGACTGGGATGATTGTAATATACTTATGAGAACCCTGTTGTCTGAAGTGGAGCGGAATCAGGTTATAGCCAAGGCTAAGAAGGAGGAAGACAGAGAAGGCATTTAAGGTTTAAAAGGGAAAGCTATTGGACACCAGAGGTTGTACAGAGAGGAATCCTCAGAAGTGAGTGTGCTCGTCCTGGTTTGTTGCTTCAAAGCTTTGTACAGAAGTTATGTTACTGGAAAGGTGTATGATGCCAATAAGTATGTGTTAATGGTTGGAGAAAAGGTGTATGAGTGAAGAGTGGAAGGTTCCTTTGGAAGTTAGAAGAAGTCGAGAAAGGGAGAAGAGGAAAAAGCACGGAATGAGTTAACTGAGAGGAAAATACAGCTGGCCTCAGTCCAAGGTCAGTGTTCACAGCCAAGACTTTGCTGACAACCAAGAGGAAGGGGGGTCTGAATGTGCCCAGGCTACTGTGAGATCTGCAAAATACTGCAAGGCATAATGAGGACAACAGAAGGGTTAAAAAGCAGTTTTGTTGGACAGTATTGGCTCAAGGATTTAAAAATTCCCCCACTCTGTTTTGACAGGTTTTGGTCAGAGACTTGGAGGAGTGGGATAATTCAGACAAAGCCCTCTTGTTGCAATATGTAGATGACTTGCTAATTGCTGCTGTGGGTCTAATCCCTTGTCTCAAAGCTACTGTGAGTCTCCTAAACTTTATTGGACTGCGAGGATACAGGGTATCTCAAAGCAAAGCCCAAATTGCTCTTTCAGAGGTTCAATATCTGCGATTTCACATCAGGCAGGGAGAGAGACAGCTCTCCAACGAAAGGAAGGAGGCTATCTGCCAAGTTCCAATCCCCAGCAACCGCAAAAGGCTTAGGGCATTCCTGGGCATGGCAGGCTTTTGCAGAATATGGATTCCAGAGTTTGGACTGTGGGCTAAACCTCTGTATGAATGTGTTAAGGGAGCAGAACATGACCCCTTTCATTGGTCCCCAGAAGCAGACAGGGAATTTAAAATCTTGAAAAGGAAGCTAATGGAAGCTCCAGCTCTTGGCTTGCCCGATCTATCTAAGCCGTTCCAACTGTATGTGCATGAACGAAAAGGGGTAGCTTTGGGAATGCTTACCCAGCTATTAGGTGCCTGGAAGCGTCCTGTGGCATACTTTTCTAAACAACTGGATCAAGTTTCAAAGGGATGGCCAGCCTGTTTGAGGGCGGTCGCAGCTACGGCTCTAGTCTTGGGGGAAGCGGAGAAGCTGACAATGGGAGGAGCTGTGCAAGTGTATGTTCCTCATATGGTTCGAGCCTTGCTGGACACTAAGGGGGGTCTTTGGCTCACACAGGCTCGGGTTGCTCGGTACCAGGCGAAGCTGTTAGAGAATCCTGAAGTCACCCTGCAGATTTGTCCCTCCCTTAATCCAGCTACACTACTGCCCGAGACAGAAAAGCAAGAACATGACTGTTTAGAAATCATAGATGTTCAGTATGCTAGCCGCCCAGATCTAAAAGATCAGCCACTCCCAAATGCTGACTTGGAATGGTATACAGATGGAAGTAGTACTGTTGTGAATGGGCAAAGGAGGGCTGGTTATGCTATTGTGTCTCTTCATGATACCGTGGAAGCTGAGAGTTTACCGGCAGGAACATCTGCCCAGCTTGCTGAACTAGTGGCCCTGACTCGGGCACTCGAGCTGGCAAAAGCCAAACGGGTTAATATCTTTACTGACTCAAAGTATGCTTTTGGGGTATTGCATGCTCACGCTGGTTTATGGAAACAAAGGGGAATGCTAACAGCCCAAGGCTCTCCGGTCAAGCATGGGTCTCAAATTCTCCGACTTTTAGAGGCAGTACAACTCCCCTCAGCAGTAGCAGTGGTGCATTGCAAAGCCCATCAAAGGGAAGATCAAGATGTAACCAAGGGCAATGCCAGAGCAGACAGGGAAGCTAAGCGAGCTGCTACCCTGAAATCACCAACTGAGGAAAATGCCCAAATGCATGCCCTCATCCCATCAGTGGGTGAGCTTGCAGCCCCTCAGTACTCCCAAGAGGACAGAAACCTGGCTGACAGTCTCGGTCTCCAGGAAAAGGAGGGATGGCTTTGTTCCACAGAGGGAAAAATCCTCCTGCCCAAGGGCTTGATTCGATCAGTGTTGCAGAAACTGCATCAAACCACACACGCAGGCAGAGAGGCTCTCACCCAGCTCATGACTAAATATTTTCTAACCTCTGGACTTAAACCCCTAGCATCACAGGTACAAGCTGAATGTTTAATCTGCCAAAAGAATAACCCTCGAACAGGAGTAGCAGTGCCACCAGCCACCCTGGAACCTACCCCAGGCCCAGGATTGGTGTGGCAAATAGACTTTACTGAGTTTCCCAGGACCCAAGGATACAGGTACCTCCTTGTCTTAGTGGATCGATTCAGCGGATGGCCTGAGGCCTTCCCATGTCGCAACAACACTGCCAAGACAGTGGCTCTTAAGTTTGTCAAGGAGATCATTCCTCGCTTCGGCCTTCCTCAGTGGATGGAATCTGATAATGGAACACACTTCACATCTCAAGTGGTTCAAAAGATAGCAAGTGCTCTGCAAATCCCCTGGAAACTCCACACACCCTGGCGACCACAAGCCAGTGGAGTAGTGGAACGCACAAATCAGACACTCAAGCGACACCTCTCAAAGGTCTGTCAGGAGGCCTCTCTTAAGTGGCCTGATGCCTTGCCCCTTGTGTTACTTCGCATTCGGGCTCTCCCTAAGGGTAGGATAGGGCTTAGTCCCTTCGAGATTATGTTTGGAAGAGCATGGCCTATGAATGGTACCCCAGTTCTGGCAGGGGAATGGGAAATGGGGTGTGGTTTTTTGTCTCAGTATATGTGCTCTCTGTCTGCTGTTCTTTCTTCTCTTCACAGATACACCAAAGATTCACAGCCTCTTCTGCTGGATACTCCGGTCCACTCCCTGCAGCCTGGTGACTCCGTTCTCGTGCGGACCTGGAAGGACGAGCCTCTCCAAGAGAAGTGGAAGGGACCCCACACCGTCCTGCTTGTCACCCATACAGCGGCAAAGGTCGAAGGACACAAGAACTGGATTCATCACTCTCGACTGAAAGCAGTGCCCATTCCTAAACAGTGGACTGTCCAGCCTGCGGAGAAGACTGCTAACGACGATTTGGGACTTAAGCTGTTATTCAAAAGACAGTAAGGATCACTGGGAATGCGTTGTGATCTTTCTGAACAGTCACAACATACTCCTCGCGAGAACCCTGAACATTGGTTTTATTTTCTCACAGAAGGCGGACCTGGCCTGTGTATTTGGTCTTGTTATTTTTTGACTTGTTTAGTGTCAATAATTCTTATTGTACTCTGGGTATTTGGGTTGTGGTGATTACAATATGGGTTTAGGTTTAGGGTCTCTCACAGCATTTCTTTTTATCACAGAGGCAATTCTTCTGTTACCTACTGTTTCACCCACATCGCATGCAGGATGGGGAGCCATCCCTGCAGATATGGCTACCAACACATATGAGGCCCTGAAAATTGCCTTTGCCCGTGAGTTCAATCTTTCCAACTGTTGGATATGTGCCCAGACTCCCCATCATTCAGCGGGATTGCCCTGGAGAGTAGTAGCACCTCTGATGATTTAAGTTTGCCTATGATACTCTAGCCATAGAGAAAAGCATAAGTTCTGAGCTGTACCAGCTTCGACTGCTGGCTTTACAGAACCGTCAGGCCCTAGATTATGTGTTAGCCTCACGAGGCGGGGTCTGTGCCCTTATTGGAGAAGAGTGTTGTACCTATGTCCCAGAGTTTTCATAGGACATTAACACGCACATCTTGTCAGCTGAACGGGCCTTTAATCAATGGAAGGCCCAGGAAGGGGAACCCACTATTTTGGATTCCCTTTGGGGTTGGATACCTGGTTTAGGGAAACTAGGAGATATAGGGGGAAGCATTGTTCGCATCTTGCTCACAGGTGTTGTAATATGTTTTGTTCTTATTTTTTTGGTCATTTGCTGTAAAGTGCTCATATGTAAGATTTGTACCTCCCCCTCTCCAGAGGTTCCCTTATATCCTCTCATTGATGATCCTGATTGTATGGAGCTTAATCGCATTCTGTCTTTAGAGTATGAGAAAACTCTCACAAAGGTTTGTTGAGTGTTCTCAAAGGAGGGATTGTTGGGGACCCCCCCTAGGCATAGCTACCAGGTAACTCGGGAGAGTGGAAGACCAAAGTGTCGATGAAGCTCTTTTGCTCTGGGCCTAGCGGAACCCCCAGACTCCATCTTGTGAACTCTCACTTACTTCTGTGTGTAATGCTTACAGGCTACAGCAAAAATGTATTGGTCAGCGTTTTTAGCAGATGGCTTCAGTTTCACTCACACTAGCAGAAATAATAGAGATAAGAAAGAGGAATAGTTAGTTTTGCAGATGTCTAACTCAAGGCCGCAGAGACTGGGAAAGTTTTCTCACAGGCGTATGGGAACTTTTCTAATTGTAACGGCTAGAGAAGGGAGGGGTGGGAGGAATACTAGGGAGTTAACAGACAGAGGCTTACACAGAAACTGCTTGAAGTATAAAAAGGTAAAAGTTATTTGTATTTGTTGCACTGGATTTGAGACATGCTGGTCTCCTAGTGTCATTTCAGAGCTCTGGAATAAACTTGGCTTGCTTTCTCCCCTCGGTGTCTTTATTGGTGCTAAGCACACCGGGCCAACGGACCCTTTGAAGTCCGCCTCGAGCCCCTCAGGCGGTGACA
>NW_020707477.1:0-2483 GCF_002925995.2 Terrapene triunguis
GAAATATGGAAGACCAAAGACCACAGGCAATGAAGATAGTCCAATACATTGTTCAATTAAAAAATTGCCTCAATACTTTATGGGCATTTGCTAGAAGTATTTTGCTAAATGCACAACAGGTACAAGAGAAGGCCTATAACAAAGGGGTCCAGCTGTGAGTGTTCAAACTGGGTGATTGAGTGTTATTGTTACTACCAAATTTACTGTTCAAATTACTGGTTCAATGTCAGGGATCATTTGAGGTAGTGAGGCATGTGGTCCTCATCGACTATAAGGTCCAACTCCCAGAGAAGAGTATTTTATAGACTTTTCTCATATCACCTCTAATTCATATCCTTTCTAAGGTAACAATCCCAGTGTTTTCAGCCTCTCTCTACATGAGTGTTTCCGCAGGCCCTTAATCATTTTCATTCCCCTTGTCTGAAACCCTCTAGTTCTGCAATAACCTTTGTGAGAAGGGTCACCAGTGTTACCCAGGGGAGTGCAGAGGAAGGTGAAACATTGACTGACTGATCTCATGGCATTGTATTTTCTGTTTGATTCCCCATCCCATTCCTCCAGGATTCCAATGCTTTGCTTAGTTTCTGTCCATGTTTGCACTGTGAGCAGGGTTTCACAGAACTGTGTACAATGATACCCAGGTCCCTGTCCTGAGCTCATACAGTTAAATTAGAATTGTGTTAGGTCTTTGAGGAGTTCAAGCTTTCCCTCCAACGGGCATGCAACTTGCAGTTATTGATATCAAAGTTCATCTGCCATCATGCTGCCCATTCACCTGGTTCATTTAGCTCCCTCTGTGGACTTGAGTGTGACCTAAATAATCTGGTGCCATCTGCAGATGTTGCCACCTCACTGATCACCCCTTTTCTACATTGGTAATAACTGTAAAATATATATGATACTATTTGCTATAAAGTGTGTAACTCCCCTCACTTTGCTTCTCTCCCTTCACAGGCACCTTGAGCATTTCTGAGCCTGATTGATGCATCAACCACCTCATGGCAGCTTTCAACTTCACCTCCTCTGACCCTTCAACATTCATCCTAACAGGCATTCCTGGCCTGGAAGCTGCTCATGTCTGGATTTCCATCCCGTTCTCTATGTTCTACATTATTGGCCTGTTGGGAAATTTCATGGTTCTATTTGTTGTAGACAAAGAGCAGACCCTGCACAAGCCGATGTACCTGCTGATCTGCATGCTGGCACTCACAGACATTGACATGTCTACCTCTGTTGTACCAAAGGCCCTGTGTATATTTTGGTTCAGTTTGAAAGGTATTACTCTGAGAGGCTGCCTCGCCCAGACAATCTTTCTTCACTCAGTTTGTGTTATGCATTCAGCCGTCCTCGTGACAATGGCCTTTGATTGTTATATTGCTGTATGTAACCCTCTAAGATATGTCACAATCCTCACCAACTCACGAATAGCTAAGCTAGGGTTAGTGGGTTTAATAAGAGCTGTTCTCTTCATTCTGCCACTGCCCCTGCCCCTGAGCAGGCAGCCATTCTGTGCCAAACGCACTATCCCCCACACTTACTGCGAGCACATGGGTGTGGGCAAGGTGTCATGTGGGAACATCACAGTCAACAGGACGTATGGCTTGGTGATGGCATTTGTAATCATCAGGTTAGACCTAATGTTTGTTTCTCTGTCCTATGGTCTGATCATCAGGGCTGTTCTCAGAATCTCCTCCAAGAAAGCCCACCAGAAAGCCCTCAATACTTGCACAGCCCATATATGTCTGATGTTGACATCTTGTACTCCTTTCCTCTTCTCCACACTGATTTGGTTAGGGTTTAGCTCCCCACATTCACATAATCTTTGCCAACCTTTATCTACTTATCCCCCCTTTTCTCAATCCTATTATTTATGGGGTAAAAACCAAAGAGCTTTGTGACAAAGTGCAAATACACCAGTAGAAAGTGATCACCAGGGGCCATTGACTTTAAACCTGCATGACAAGAGGGGGAAAGGATACTTCCTCTTTAATCAAGGGTTCTCTGTCCCAGTTTGGCTGAGCTCAGCATTGTGGAAGTTCACAGTGTGAAAAGTTATTCACACCTAACATCTTATCAGTCCATCACCAACCATTGCTCTCTTCATTGCTGGCTCTCTTTGACCATCACCTGACCTCTTTCGGCATCACCCATCAGCTCACAGCCTCCCACACACGGTCACTCGGCCTTTCAGTGATTTCAAGATTACCAGAATATACTGCATCTTCCTGAAGCAATGTAGCTTTCCATTAGATCCGGTGTGAACATTGTTCCTGATCAATTTTACGAACTGAATCTACACTTTCTGATAGCAAAAGAAAAAAAAACTACAATGCTGAACTTCTTTTTCATATGTGCAGTTATCCGGTGAGTAAAATTCACCTGATTTTGCTACGTCAAATCCTTCAATATGCCGGGAGGATAAACCAAAAGTTTCAGTTGGAAAGTGCTAATACAGGAAAGCTGTTCCAGAAATTGAGAATATT
>NW_020707478.1:0-4142 GCF_002925995.2 Terrapene triunguis
GGTTATCTAGGGAAGTGGTGGAATCTCCATCCTTTGAGTTTTTAGGCCTGGCTTGACAAAGTCCTGGCTGGGATGATTTAGTTGGGGTTGGTCCTGCTTTGAGAAGGGGGTTGGACTAGATGACCTCCTGAGTTCTCTTCCAACCCTAATCTTCTATGATTCCATGATTTGATAATGTTCTAAACCTATAGCCTATGTCTCTGTGTTCTTAAATCAAATAAACTGCAGTGTTAGACAAGAGCATGCTTACTTGTATTTGATCCTTGATCATACAGAATTGTTGTGTTCTCATTGATTTATTCCTGACACTTCGAGGAGTGAAATAGTTAAGTTGCCCCAGCTGGGGATTCTGAACACACTGGCAAACAGACTGCTGTGTTATACTATGACATTGTCTTGGAGTCCAATACCTTAGGACTTTACACAGTTGATTTTGGATTCACTTTTAGCTGGAACTTTCAAAATACACATTAACAATTCCCTTTGTCAAATACATCAAAAGTAGGCATAGAGATTTCATCTTGGAGTTTGTGAAACAGATGAAATAGAAATTCCCAAGAAATGTCCAGGTGATGGAATCTCATTCAGTGCTAAGTCCTGTTGCCAGATGCCATCAGTGTGGCGCTCTGCTCTATCCAATGTTGATAACAGTCGGCTGCGTGCATGTGTTCACACTGTGTGCTGCCCCGACTCTGTGCAGATCACTGACACAACAGACCCCGAGAGAACCCCCAATGACCACAGATTCTGATAAGGTAGGAAGGCACCTGGCTAGGTTTATTGTCAAATGAAACACAGTCTCCAGCTCCTTGGATCAGATGTCTACAGTTCTGCTAGTACATATGTGCTCCCTGACAATGGACACAGCTCAGTCAGTGGCGGGACATTCCACTGCCCCCTAGGCTGGACAAAGACACTGCCCCAGGGATGCATTCTTATACACAAGTACAAACAAGTTACACATCACTCCTGACGTATCAAGGTGCAATCCCTTTACATAGCAAGGTACAACCTCTCTACACAGTAAGGTGCCGCCTCTCACCTTGTACATGTTGGTTTGAACAAAACAACTCTGTCCATCATATTACCCTTTCACCCCCGTCTTTAGGATGGGTCAGCCTGTTCCTTGTTATGTGTGTGGAATGTGCAAGTATCGGAGTGTTCTTGTATCTCTAGTGTCCAGTACCTTTTAGGTACTCTTTCTCCACTTGTGAGGTAACTTTCCTCTCTTCATGTGTCATTATATAATGCATGCATCTGTAATTTTCACTCCATGCATCTGAAGAAGTGAAGTTTTTTACCCATGAAAGCTTATGCTCAAATAAATCAGTTAGTCTTTAAGGTGCCACCGGACTCCTTGTTGTTTTTGTGAATACAGACTAACACGGCTACCTCCTGATACTTTTAGGTATGTGTATTTTTGCATCATCAGCCCTTTCCTTGCCAGCTTCTGTGAGCCGGGCCTGCCTCTGGCTCACAGCTTAACTTTGCTTTATGTTAGCAAAGTCTTGACCATTACTTTAGTTCAGGCCTTAGGCTTCATACCCGGCCTCTGATATAAGGGTTTATGTTTCAGGGCCTCATCTTACTACAAGTCCTTCACGACCTGCTTTGGCTAATATCTCATTTTTGCCATTGTTTTCTGGAGACCTTGGACAGTTAAAGCATTAGTGGAGAGTTTTACCTATGGTTCACTAACCTCATACTGAGAACAGTCAAGTAGAGCAATTTTCGATAGAAGATCTTGAACACATGGATGCTGCTGGTGACAGAAACTTTAGTGAACTTGGCTTGTTTGCTCTTTCATTGCTGGCAATCAGAAGAAGCATTCTACTTCTGAAGAAGACTTGGAAGAAGAAATATTGCCTTTTAGAAACTAACAGTAACAAATTAATTCAACTCAAAATATAGACTTTGACTACCATCATTGAATGCAATTACAAATTAAGAAGATAATAATGTTACTGCTATTTTTACACTACATATATTTTGGGCTTCTTTTGAGCTATTTTAAAAACCGTTATCCACCGCATTTTTGTTTGAAATACCTTCCAACCCTCAATACAAGTACCAGTACTGGTGTTTTGATTTTGAATTAGTGTGTCATCTCACAGTTTAGTTGCTAATGTGGAGACCTTCCTGCTGGGGCTTGCAGTTTGTTGTTGTGGTTGTTGTTGTTTTAAATTTAACCTGTACGAGGTATCTAACAAAAGCTTCCTTTTGTTACTTGATGGATAGACCAATGTGTTAATTGAAAAAAAAAAAAAGCCTTTGTTTTGATAAATGGATCGGGTTACTTTTAGGTTAGTTTTGAAGTGACTTTGGGCTCTGAGTCCCGTAGAAATCTGGCAAACCTGAGCAGCACCTCAATGTGAGCTGGAAGCAGAGCCAGAAACACAAGGGTCAGAGAAAAAAGCCCAGGAGGCACAGCTGGGCTGAAACCAGAGAAGCAGCATGGACGTAGGAGAGCTGGGATTTGCAGCTGGAGCAAAGAAGAATCAGGAGCTGAATCGACAGTCACCAGCGGCGCCAATGGGAATCCAGGGCTGAGGTACAGTGAGGAGCTGTGGGACCAGAGTCAGCACACTGCATGTCGGCCATGCCGCAAGTAACATGGAAGCTGAGCACAATGAGCAGCCGGGGAGAGCAAGGGAGAGCGAGAGCCCAGTACAGGGAGAGGTCAGACAAGAGTACCTTAAAGAATGGATTCAGAAGGACAGAAATCTGGTGGGAAGAGAACACTCCACAGTATAACCCGAGCCCTGGTCCTAAGTGGCCACGAGGGGGTTCAGCTACCAGGAATTATGGGCCCAACCATGTCACCATTACGAGAACTGTGACACAGGAGAGTGGAAGGGCAGTCCTTGAGCTCAGGCACGCCTCTGGGTAAAGGGAGTGGGGACTCAGACCCTTTACCTAGCCATTTTCCCTGGGGTAGTGCGGAAGCCAGGAATTTCCCTAGAAGTTAACAAGGAATTGCACTTCGGATGCATGATGAGAGAGAAGAATCAGCAACCACGATTAGGGATTTGGGGGAAATTACTTCTAATATCTTCCAGTCGTATTGCAGAGAGACTAGACCCAACTTGGTGAAGTCATGAAGGAATGGGGAGAACAGCTGCCTGAGAAGTTGGAGGCTGAAACACTGGTGAGAGTATGTGTTGAACTGGCAGGAATAGGAGAGGAATGGGAGAGAAAAAAGATGATGCTTCCAGCGAGGTCAGCGGGCCTGCAACAACCACAGCCCTCGACAGCATCCAGAATGCATTCACCCGGGGAGGGGCTATCGTGGCCTGCAACAATATTGTATTCAGGAATGAGGATGAGACCAGATGATCAGTCATGCCTAAGGTTAAGATTTTGTGACAGTGATTTTAATAAAAGTCATGGACAGGTTGCAGACAATAAACAAACATTCATGGACACCCATCAACTGTCTGTGACTTATACTAAAAATAATGATGGGGGACAGAGGTACCATTACAGTGCAATTGGGTGGATGAGAGCCCAAGCCCCAGTTTGGGAGAAGAGAGCACTAGCTCCCGTGTGCCTAACAGCTCCATGGACCCTGCAGCAGCCCCAGCAGCTCAGAGCTCTGTGACCTCCACCTGAAACCCAGGATCTGAGAGGTCCAGAGCTCCTGAGGCATCCCCAGCATCATAGAGTTACGGGGGTCTCCACCACCCGTGGCACCTCAGAGCTGTTGGTCCCCCTGCCACCCGCAGTGACAGAGCTGCTGGGTCCTTGGTCAACTATGGCAGCTGGAAGCCAAATCAGCTCATGAGATTCCTCTCCAGAGTGGCAATACCTCAAGAAATCCTTATTGATCAAGGACCTAACTTCAATTTACAACTAATGAAATTACCGTGCATTCTACTAAGGGTAAAAACACTAACAACGGATGGGTTGGTAGAGAGACTTCACAGAACTTTGATGGCGACATTTAAGAAGTTTGTTTCCTCGAATTCCAAACACTGGGACCAACTTTTCCCTGAGCTCATTTTTGCTATCAGGTAGGTGCCTGAAGTATCTGAGTTTTCTCCCTTTGAACTGCTGTATGGGCAGCAGCCTCAAGGCTTTCCAGTCTTGCTTGGAGAAATATGGAAGACCAAAGACCACAGGCAATGAAGATAGTCCAATAC
>NW_020707479.1:0-1372 GCF_002925995.2 Terrapene triunguis
AAAGGAGGGGGGATGGTTAATTTCTCCTTGTTTTTAGATCCAAGGGGTTGGATCTGTGTTCACCAGGAGTTGGTGGAAGAGTCTCTCAAGGCTACCCAGGGAAGGGAGTTAGCCCATTGGGAGTGGTGGCAGTGGACCAGATCTAAGCTGGTAGTTAAGCTTAGAAGTTTTCATGCAGGCCCCCACATCTGTACCCTAAAGTTCAGAGTGGGGAAGGAGTCTTGACAGGAAGGGTGTGTGTGAGGGTCGATATATCAAAGATAGCGCAGCATCGTGGGCTGTATAAACACCATCAACTGTTGATCTCCCCAGGACATTTCTACCCTGTGAAATGAGAACCGGAATCATTTCATGAGGAATGGGAAGAGGTCATCTTAACCCAACAGACCAGCCCTTGATTAATTTACCTTCTCACTCCCAATCCTCAGTCACTCGTTTGCCTCCTCCAGAAACACACCCTGGGCCTTGTCTACAATACAAAGTTAGGTTAACCTAAGTCACCGTAAGTGCCCTATTACAGGGACGCAGGAACACCACCTCCCCGAAAGGCGTTGCACCATGTTTGATGTTCCATGGGCGGTGCGGTGCAAGGGTAAACATTGAATGACTTCCGTTGACCCGAGCAGTCCTCCAGAAGCTGTCCCACAAATGCCTGACAGCGACCACTCCGGTCACAATTGTGAACTCCGCTGCCCAGGAACGATGGAGACTAGCAGCTACCCCCCTTTAAAACCCTCATGTAGTTTTGAAATGATTTTCCTGCTTGCCCAGCTTGGCGAGCACATCTTGCAGCTCTCCCTTCTTGTGTGCAACTGCCCAGCTGACCGTGCTGGCTACATCCTTTAGCTGTGCTCCTGCCTGGAGTAGGTTGAAGTTTTTGGATCTGCGGGGCCTGGGGGGAGAAGAGGCTGTGCAGGCCAGCTGGGGACCAGCAGAAGAACATCTACGAGCAGATTGCAGGAGGGATGCAGAAGGGGCACCACAGGGACCAGCAGCAGTGCTGCAGGAAAGCAGAGGGACTATGGCAGATGTACCACGAGGCCAGCGAGGCCAACGGTCTATCTGGTACCAAGCCGCAGAGCTGCTGCTTTTATCATAGACTTTAAGGTCAGAAGGGACCATTATGATGGTCTAGTCTGACCTCCTGCACAAAGCAGGCCACAGAATCTCACCCACCCACTCCTGTAACAAACCCCTGACCTATGTCTGAGCTACTGAAGTCCTCAAATCGTGGTTTAAAGACTTCAAGGTGCAGAGAATCCTCCAGCAAGTGACCCGTGCCCCACGCTGCAGAGGAAGGCAAAAAACAAAACAAAAAACCCAGAGCCTCTGCCAATCTGCCCTGGAGGAAAATTCCTTCCCGACCCCAAAT
>NW_020707480.1:0-1404 GCF_002925995.2 Terrapene triunguis
GGATTGGGTCTGGATCCACCAGGAGTTGGTGGGAGAAAGGAGGGGGGGATGGTTAATTTCTCCTTGTTTTTAGATCCAAGGGGTTGGATCTGTGTTCACCAGGGAGTTGGTGGAAAAGTCTCTCAAGGCTACCCAGGGAAAGGAATTAGCACATTGAGAGTGTTGGCAGCGGACCAGATCTAAGCTGGTAGTTAAGCTTAGAAGTTTTCATGCAGGCCCCCACATCTGTACCCTAAAGTTCAGAGTGGGGAAGGAGTCTTGACAGGAGGGGTGTGTGTGAGGGTCGATATATCAAAGATAGCGTAGCATCGTGGGCTGTATAAACACCATCAACTGTTGATCGCCCCAGGGCATTTCTACCCTGTGAAATGAGAACCGGAATCATTTCATGAGGAATGGGAAGAGGTCATCTTAACCCAACAGACCAGCCCTTGATTAATTTACCTTCTCACTCCCAATCCTCAGTCACTCGTTTGCCTCCTCCAGAAACACACCCTGGGCCTTGTCTACAGTACAAAGTTAGGTCAACCTAAGTCACTGTAAGTGCCCTATTACAGGGACGCAGGAACACCACCTCCCCGAAAGGCGTTGCGCCATGTTTGATGTTCCATGGGCGGTGCGGTGCGAGGGTAAACATTGAATGACTTCCGTTGACCCTAGCAGTCCTCCAGAAGCTGTCCCACAATGCCTGACAGCAACCACTCCGGTCACAATTGTGAACTCCGCTGCCCAGGAATGATGGAGACTAGCAGCTACTCCCCTTTAAAACCCTCACGTAGTTTTGAAATGATTTTCCTGCTTGCCCAGCTTGGCGAGCACATCTTGCCGCTCTCCCTTCCTGTGTGCAACTGCCCAGCTGACCGTGCTGGCTACATCCTTTAGCTGTGCTCCTGCCTGGAGTAGATTGAAGTTTTTGGATCTGCGGGGCCTGGGGGAGAAGAGGCTGTGTAGGCCAGCTGGGGACCAGCAGTAGAACATCTACGAGCAGATTGCAGGAGGGATGCAGAAGGGGCACCACAGGGACCAGCAGCAGTGCCGCAGGAAAGCAGAGGGACTATGGCAGATGTACCACGAGGCCAGCGAGGCCAACGGTCTATCTGGTACCAAGCCGCAGAGCTGCTGCTTTTATCATAGACTTTAAGGTCAGAAGGGACCATTATGATGGTCTAGTCTGACCTCCTGCACAACGCAGGCCACAGAATCTCACCCACCCACTCCTGGAACAAACCCCTGACCTATGTCTGAGCCACTGAAGTCCTCAAATCGTGGTTTAAAGACTTCAAGGTGCAGAGAATCCTCCAGCAAGTGACCCGTGCCCCATGCTGCAGAGGAAGGCAAAAAACACACACACCCCAGGGCCTCTGCCAATCTGCCCTGGAGGAAAATTCCTTCCCGACCCCAAAT
>NW_020707481.1:0-4600 GCF_002925995.2 Terrapene triunguis
TAATAGCTCCGGGAGCTATCCCACAGTGCACCACTCTGTTGACGCTCTGGACAGCAGTCCGAGCTCGGATGCTCTGACCAGCCACACCCCCGGGAAAATTTGAATTCATTTTCATTTTCCTGTCTGGGCAGTTTGAATCTCAGTTCCTCTTTGGACATCGAGGGGAGCTCAGCAGCAGTGGCAACTATGCAGAGCTCTCCAGCAGAGATGGCCGTGCAATCTAATAGAAAGAGGGCCCCAGCATGGACTGATCGGGAAGTCTTGGATCTCATCGCAGTGTGGGGCGATGAGTCCGTGCTTTCAGAGCTGCGCTCCAAAAGAAGGAATGCTAAGATCTACGAGAAGATCTCCAAAGCCATGGCAGAGAGAGGCTACAGCCGGGATGCAACGCAGTGCCGCGTGAAAATCAAGGAGCTGAGACAAGGCTACCAAAAAACCAAAGAGGCTAACGGACGATCCGGATCCCAGCCCCACACATCCCGTTTCTACGAGGCACTGCATTCCATCCTGGGAGCGGCCGCCACCACTACCCCACCCCTGACCGTGGACTCCGAGGATGGGATCATGTCCGCGGCCGGTTCCTCGTCGGACATGACAGCGGACGGGGAAGATGAAGAAGGAGATGAGGAGGACGAGGCAGTCGACAGCGCTGGCACCGCTGATTTCCCCGACAGCCAGGAGCTCTTCATCACCCTTACCGAGATCCCGTACCAACCGTCCCCATCCCTTACCCCGGACACAGAATCAGGGGAAGGATCAAGCAGTAAGTGCTGAAAACATGTAAACATTTATTTAAAACAGAACGGTAATATTTATACTATTAACAATGTATATTTATAAAAGTGCTGTAAACTAGTAAAAAAATAATCAGGTACAAAACAGGAATATTTACAAAGGTAACAAATGGGTTTTCATGATTTCTCTGTCTTAGGCTCTTCTCAATTTAGTCCCATGTATTTTAAAAAAATTTCACAATGTCCGTTACTACATGATTCCCAGGCCCAAGACGCTCCACTCCAAAGTCCCAGTGCACCTACGCGAAAATCCGGTCAATGTGGCCGGGGATCGACGAGAAATCCTCGTAGGAGAACTCCTCGTAGGTCTCGTGGAGGTAGAGCTCAAGCCTGTTGATCAGGTTCCGGGGTAGGGCGATCTTAGTGGGCCCTCCGTGGTAGCAGACATGTCCCCTCCACGCCACAATCAAGTACTCCGGGATCATCGCACGACATAGCATGGCGGCATACGGCCCCGGTTTCTGCATGCTTTCCCGCAGCATGCGTTCTTTCTGGGTGTCCAGGATCCTCAGGAGGGTGATGTCGCTCATGACGCCCTGCTTTGAATTAGGGAGGGGAATGTTAGTATTGGGACTGCTTTACAGCCACGCGGTGGAGGGAGAGGGGCAGCATACAGGGATCTTTCCCTGGGACAGCCGCGAGGGGGTGGGACAGGAGCAGAGTTGATGCTGTCCTGATTGCTGGCAGCAGAGACTGGCATTGCTTTCAATGTGAAAGGAGGCCAGTGCTACTGCTGGAGTTTTAAGCAGCCACAAGTCTACGGCTTACCATTATTGCCCGCTCCAGAAGTTCAGGTCTCCAGCCACAGTTCTCTGATCACTCCAAGACCACCGCAAGTCCACAGGCACTGAAGGCGAGGGCCGAAAATTCGACCTTGTCCTGAGTGCGCATGTGAGAGGTGCAGTGCATGGTCTTGTTCACAGAGAAAGACTAGGTTCTTTGTGTACAATTTCATTTATCTGTCTCAGGAATTCACTCCCTTTTTACAATTCACACAGACACATCTGCGACTGTCTCCCAACCCAGCCTGTCAGCACACTCCCAGAGGCTAGCGCAGATTAGGCGGAGGAAGAAGAAGACGCGTGAAGACATGTTCACAGAACTAATGGGCTGCTCCCGAGCCCAGGCAGCCCAGCAGACACAGTGGAGGGAGAACTTGTCACAAATGCACCGAGCAGTCATGGAACGGGAGGAGAGGTGGCGTCAGGAGGACCAACAGGCTACTGAAAAGCTGCTTGGACTAATGAGGGAGCAAACGGACACGCTCCGGCGCCTTGTGGATGTTCTGCAAGACCGGAGGCAGGAGGACAGAGCCCCGCTGCAGTCTATCTGTAACCGCCCTCACCCGCCACCAAGTCCCACACCACCCTCACCCAAAGTCCAAAGAAGGAGGGGCGGCAAGGGCCGTTAAAACTTTCAATCAACCCCTGCAGACTGCTCTAGCAGTAGAAGGCTGACATTCCCCAAAATTTCAGAAGTCCTTTCCTACCCACCTCACACAAGCCCCCGTCCAAGTTTCACCCCCCACGTTTCATGTCTGGTTCGCAATAAAATGTTTGTTTCTGTTCATTACTGTTTCAGTCAGGTTCTTTTGAGGGAGAGTCTGTCTGGAGGGGGGGAAGGGGCTTGGTAATTGGACAGGACAGTGACCTTTAGCAGGGTACAGAGGCGGTGTCAGGTCCAGCATCAGGACACATACACAGTGCAGTCACTGGTTACCCTGGTCAGTCTGGGAGGTGTTTTTCATGTTCTGGGGGGGGGGGGTTGCTCTGTGACTTTGTGGCGGGGGAGGGCAGTTACAGATCTTATGCAGCGGTCCTTATCCTGGCTCACAGATCCACGCAGCAGGGGATATGTAACCCTACCCCCCCTGCCAGAAAGTCACATAGCCGACACATACACGCAGTCCCCCCCAGGAGTGCTGGCATGCTCCATTGAAATAACCAGTGCACCAGTGCGGAGCCTGTCATTCTGGGAGTTTAGAAGCATCATTTGCATCAGAACACTAAACCCGCCCCCCGCCACAATCTGCGTCCCCGGTTTAAAATATTCCCGCGAAAACAGCAATACAGACAACGGTGTTAATTAACAAAATAGAAATGATTTTATTTTTTGGGAGAGGGGAAGGGGGTGAAGGGGGTATGTAACTGGAGAGGATAGTCAAAATGAACTGGGTAAAGAAACGGGGGCAGGTTCTGCTTTTCTGTCCACAAACTGAAAAGTCACTGGTTGCCCTGCTCACTCAGGAACCTAGCTTTCAAAGCCTCCCGGATGCACAGGGCGTCCCGCTGGGATCTTCTAATGGCCCGGCTGTCTGGCTGGACGTAATCAGCAGCCAGGCTATTTGCCTCTAGCTCCCACCCCGCCATAAAGGTCTCCCCCTTGCTCTCACACAGATTGTGGAGCACACAGCAAGCTGCAATAACGATGGGGATATTGGTTTCACTGAGATCACAGCGAGTGAGTAAGCTTCTCCATCTCCCTTTGAGACGGCCAAAAGCACACTCCACCACCATTCTGCACTTGCTCAGACGGTAGTTGAACAGTTCTTTTTCTGTGTCCAGGGCGCCAGTATAGGGCTTCATGAGCCAGGGCATTAGCGGGTAGGCTGGGTCCCCGAGGATGACTGTAGGCATCTCCACATCCCCAAGAGTTATTTTGTGGTCTGGGAAGTAAATACCTTCCTGCAGCCGTCTAAACAGACCAGAGTTCCTGAACACGCGAGCGTCGTGAACCTTGCCCGGCCATCCGACGTAGATGTTTGTAAACCGTCCCCGATGGTCCACCAGTGCTTGCAGCACCATTGAAAAGTAGCCCTTTCTATTGATGTACTGGCTGGCCTGGTGGTCCGGTCCCAGGATAGGGATGTGAGTCCCATCTATAGCCCCACCGCAGTTTGGGAATCCCATCGCGGCAAAGCCATCTATGATGACCTGCGCGTTTCCCAGGGTCACTACCTTTGGGAGCAGTACCTTCACGATTGCCTTGGCTACTTGCATGACAACAACCCCCACGGTAGATTTGCCCACACCAAAGTGGTTCGCGACTGACCGGTAGCTGTCCGGCGTTGCAAGCTTCCAGAGGGCTATGGCCACTCGCTTCTGGACAGTGAGGGCTGCTCGCATGCGGGTGTCCTTGCGCTTCAGGGCAGGGGACAGCAACTCACAAAGTTCGAGGAAAGTCCCCTTCCGCATGCGAAAGTTTCGCAGCCACTGTGATTCATCCCAGACCTGAAGCACTATACGGTCCCACCAGTCCGTGCTTGTTTCCCGGGCCCAGAATCGCCGTTCAACAAAATCCACATGCCCCATTGCCAACGTCATGTCCTGGGCGCTGGGGCTCGTGGTTTCTGACAGCTCTGTGCCACTCTCCGACTTCAGGCTCTCACGGCGGTGCCGTAGCCTCCTCGCCCGATTTCTCTGCATCTGCCTCAGGGAAAGGTGTATGATAAGCTGCGAGGTGTTGAGAACGGCCACAAGTGCAGCGATGGTCGCAGCGTGATCCATGATCGCAGTGCTGTGGCGTCCGCGCTCTCACTGACCAGAAAAGTGCGCGAACTGATTTCCCGCCGGCGCTTTCATGGAGGGAGGGAGGGCGTTAGTGACGGACAGATGACAACAAATTTTTTTTACCCAGAAGGCATTGGCGGCTCGACCCAGAATTCCGATGGGCAGCGGGGACTGCGGGAACTGTGGGATAGCTGCCCACAGTGCACCGCTTCCAATATCGACGCTCGCCCCGTTAGTGTGGACTCACAAAGTCGAATTACTGTCCTTAGTGTGTCCTTAGTGTGGACACACACGTTC
>NW_020707482.1:0-2267 GCF_002925995.2 Terrapene triunguis
CCTTAGAGACTAACAAATGTATTTGGGCATAAGCTTTGGGCAAAACCCACTTCATCAGATGCATGAAGTGAAAAATACAGTAAGCAGTATAAATATTACAGCACATGAAAAGATGAGTTACCTTACCAAGTGGGGGGTCAGTGCTAACGAGGCCAATTCAATTAAGGTGGAAGTGGCCTATTCTCAACAGTTGACAAGAAGGGGTGAATATCAGCAGAGAGGAAAATTACTTTTGTAGTGCTAACGAGGCCAATGTAATCAAGGTGGACATCACCCATTTCCAACAGTTGACAAGAAGGTGTGAGTATCAGCAGAGAGGAAAATTACTTTTTGTAGTGACCCATCCACTCCCAGTCTTTATTCAGGCCTAATTTGATGGTGTCCAGTTTGCAAATTAATTCCAGTTCTGCGGTTTCTCATTGAAGTCTGGTTTTGAAGTTTTTTCTTGAAGAATTTCCACTTAGATACTCCCCTAGAACACCGACTAGGGGTATGCTATCTGCTACCCAAGATCCATAAACCTGGGAATCCTGGATGCCCCATCATCTCAGGCATTGGCACCCTGACAGCAGGATTGTCTGGCTATGTGGACTCTCTTCTCAGGCCCTACGCTACCAGCAATCCCAGCTATCTTCGAGACACCACTGACTTCCTGAGGAAACTACAATCCATTGATGATCTTCCAGAAAACACCATCTTAGCCACTATGGATGTAGAAGCTCTCTACACCAGCATTCTACACAAAGATGGACTACAAGCCGTCAGGAACAGTATCCCCAATAATGACACAGCTAACCTGGTGGCTGAACTCTGTGACTTTGTCCTCACCCACAACTATTTCAGATTTGGGGACAATATATACCTTCAAGTCAGTGGCACTGCTATGGGTACCCACATGGCCCCACAGTATGCCAACATTTTTATAGTTGACTTAGAACAACACCTCCTCAGCTCTCATCCCCTAGCGCCCCTACTCTACTTGCACCACATTGATGACATCTTCATCATCTGGACCCATGGGAAGGAGGCCCTTGAGGAATTCCACCAGGATTTCAACAATTTCCACCCCACCATCAACCTCAGCCTGGACCAGTCCACACAAGAGATCCATTTCTTGGACATTACAGTTCAAATAAGTGATGGTCACATAAACACCACCCTATACCGGAAACCTACTGACCGCTATACTTACCTACATGCCTCCAGCTTTCATCCAGACCACATCACACAATCCATTGTCTACAGCCAAGCTCTAAGATACAACCACATTTGCTCCAATCCGTCAAAGAGAGACAAACACCTACAGGATCTCTATCAAGCATTCTTAAAACTACAATACCCACCTGGTGAAGTGAAAAAACAGATTGACAGAGCCAGAAGAGTACCCAGAAGTCACCTACTACAGGACAGGCCCAACAAAGAAAGTAACAGAACGCCACTGGCCATCACTTACAGCCCCCAACTAAAAGCTCTGCAGCACATCATCAAGGACAATCCCTGACTCTCACAGATCTTGGGAGGCAGGCCAGTTCTTGCTTACAGACAGCCCCCCAACCTGAAGCAAATACTCACCAGCAACTACACACCACACAACAAAACACTAACCCAGGAACTAATCCCTGCAACAAACACCGTTGCCAACTCTGTCCGCATATCTATTCAAGGGACACCATCATAGGACCTAACCACATCAGCCACACCATCAGGGGCTCATTCACCTGCACATCTACCAATGTGATATATGCTATCATGTGCCTCTGCCATGTACATTGGCCAAACCGGACAGTCTCTATGTGAAAGAATAAATGGACACAAATCAGACATCAAGAATTATAACATTCAAAAAACAGTAGGAGAGCACTTCAGTCTCCCTAGACACTCAATAACAGACTTAAAAGTGGCAATTCTTCAACAAAAAAACTTCAAAAACAGACTTTAATGAAAAACTGCAGAACTGGAATTAATTTGCAAACTGGATACCATCAAATTAGGCCTGAATAAAGACTGGAAGTGGATGGGTCACTACAAAAAGTAATTTTTCTTCTCTTGATATTCACCCCTTCTTGGTCAACTGTTGAGAATAGGCCACTTCCACCTTAATTGAATTGGCCTCATTAGCACTGACCCACCACTTGGTAAGGCAACTCTCATCTTTTCATGTGCTGTAATATTTATACTGCTTACTGTATTTTTCACTCCATGCATCTGATGAAGTGGGTTTTAGCCCACGAAAGCTTATGCCCAAATAAATATGTTAGTCTCTAAGG
>NW_020707483.1:0-1292 GCF_002925995.2 Terrapene triunguis
CTCCCCCTCCCCTGGGCCATACCATCAGTCCACTAACGCGGGGGGGGGGGCGAATTGGAATGGAGACGACAGGACCCACCACCCCGAGCGCGGGGGCTTGGGCCCTCCCCCGCGCAGAAGGCAGCGTGGGCGGCCCTTTGTGTTCGGAAAACAAACCTCCGTGCGCGGTGAGAGGCGGCCGCCGCATCTGCCCCCCGCCGCCGGAGGCGGAATGGTTGGGCCCCTACCGGGGATGGAGCTGCTCCGAGGGGTGGGGAGTAGCGGGCAGGCGGGGGCGCTGCCGTGTCTGGCCCCGCCGCGAGGCGCGGACGAGGCGCCATGGCTCCCCCCAGGAGAGGTGAGCTGAGCCCGGCGGAGAAGGAGCTGCTGGCGGTGATTGCCCGAGGTGAGGCTGCCCCTGCCCGTGGGGCGGGGGAGGCTTTAGCTGCTGAGCGCGGGCTCCCGCCCGGCCCGGCCCGGCGCTTGGACTGAGGCGGCTAGAGCCGGGGAGGAGGTTCCCGCACTAAAGGCCGGGAGTAGCCTGGCAGCCCCGCGAGCTGGGGCCCGCTGCAGAGCCCGGGGCCGCTCGGCCCCGCGTTCCCTGGCTGGGGGCGGGGTGAGCGTTCCTGCGGCGTTGGCCGCTGGGCTGGTTGTTCGCTCTGTGTTACGGGGCACCGGGCGCTGCCCCGGGGTGACTCTGGCTGGCCGGGGAGAGCCGGGCCTGGAGAGTGCCGCTTTGATGCTTAGGTCTCTCGCCGCGCAGAGACTTACACTAGAAAGGGGAATGTGTGTTTCCGCTTCCAGGGTCACTCTCGCTGCTGCAGCCCAGCTGCTCGCGGGGGCGGAGTAAACCCCATTGGCGTGGCGGCTCCTGCAGGAAACACCAGCGATAGACTGGGCTACTGACCGCTTCTTCCCAGGCAGGCTGGGATCTGGGTCCGTTTCTCCCCCCACAAAAGGCACCGGGGGTTGAAACTCTAACCGCCTGCGCCCTGAAGGGCCGGGAGCTGCAGACTTTCCTGCCTGTCTTTCTCTGCCCCAGGCTGCAAACCCAACAGGTGTGGGTCACTGCCGCCCTATTTCCATCACAAGCTCTCTGCTTGAGCAAACAGAAGAATCTAATCAGTTTCCCAGGGAACCAGCTGCCCTCTTCCCTGTTACTTTCCCTCTTGCTCGGTTTCCTCATACCCAGAGCCAGATTTAGGGGCAGGCAACTGCCTGGGGTGCCAGGCTTGGGGGATGCTGGGCTTGGGGTGCTGCTTTTTCTTGTTAGTGACAGCAGGGAAAATAGAACGTTTGAAGTAACATGTTTC
>NW_020707484.1:0-1297 GCF_002925995.2 Terrapene triunguis
CTCCCCCTCCCCTGGGCCATACCATCAGTCCACTAACGCGGGGGGGGCGAATTGGAATGGAGACGACAGGACCCACTACCCCGAGCGCAGGGGCCTGGGCCCTCCCCCGCGCAGAGGGCAGCGTGGGCGGCCCTTTGTGTTCGGAAAGCAAACCTCCGTGCGCGGTGAGAGGCGGCCGCCGCATCTGCCCCCCGCCGCCGGAGGCGGAATGGTTGGGCCCCCACCGGGGATGGAGCTGCTCCGAGGGGTGGGGAGTAGCGGGCAGGCGGGGGCGCTGCCGTGTCTGGCCCCGCCGCGAGGCGCGGACGAGGCGCCATGGCTCCCCCCAGGAGAGGTGAGCCGAGCCCGGCGGAGAAGGAGCTGCTGGCGGTGATTGCCCGAGGTGAGGCTGCCCCTGCCCGTGGGGCGGGGGAGGCTTTAGCTGCTGAGCGCGGGCTCCCGCCCGGCCCGGCCCGGCGCTTGGACTGAGGCGGCTAGAGCCGGGGAGGAGGTTCCCGCACTAAAGGCCGGGAGTAGCCTGGCAGCCCCGCGAGCTGGGGCCCGCTCGGCGCCGCGTTCCCTGGCTGGGGGCGGGGTGAGCGTTCCTGCGGCGTTGGCCGCCGGGCTGGTTGTTCGCTCTGTGTTACGGGGCACCGGGCGCTGCCCCGGGGTGACTGGCTGGCCGGGGAGAGCCGGGCATGGAGAGTGCCGCTTTGATGCTTAGGTCTCTCGCCGCGCAGAGACTTACACTAGAAAGGGGAATGTGTGTTTCCGCTTCCAGGGTCACTCTCGCTGCTGCAGCCCGGCTGCTCGCGGGGGCGGAGTAAACCCCATTGGCGTGGCGGCTCCTGCAGGAAACACCAGCGATAGACTGGGCTATTGACCGCTTCTTCCCAGGCAGGCTGGGATCTGGGTCCGTTTCTCCCCCCACAAAAGGCACTGGGGGTTGAAACTCTAACCGCCTGCGCCCTGACGGGCCGGGAGCTGCAGACTTTCCTGCCTCTCTCTCTCTGCCCCAGGCTGCAAACCCAACAGGTGTGGGTCACTGCCGCCCTATTTCCATCACAAGCTCTCTGCTTGAGCAAACAGAAGAATCTAATCAGTTTCCCAGGGAACCAGCTGCCCTCTTCCCTGTTACTTTCCCTCTTGCTCGGTTTCCTCATACCCAGAGCCAGATTTAGGGGCAGGCGACTGCCTGGGGTGCCAGGCTTGGGGGATGCTGGGCTTGGGGTGCTGCTTTTTCTTGTTAGTGACAGCAGGGAAAATAGAATGTTTGAAGTAACATGTTTCAGGTGTTCTGTATGTGGATTTATTTTTC
>NW_020707485.1:0-5607 GCF_002925995.2 Terrapene triunguis
CTTTGTTTGCTGTACTTTGAACCTAAGACAGAGGGGGGTCCTCTGAGTTCTTTAAGTTTGATTACCCTGTAAAGTATTCTCCATACTGATTTTACAGAGATGATTTTTACCTTTTTCTTTAATTAAAAGCCTTCTTTTTTAAGAACCAGATTGATTTCTCCTTGTTTTAAGATCCAAGGGGGTTTGGATCTGTATTCACCAGGAGTTGGTGAAGGGAGGGTGGAAGGAAGGAGGGGGGATGGTTAACTTCTCCTTGTTTTAAGATCCAAGGGGGTTTGGATCTGTGTTCACCAGGGAATTGGTGAAAGGTTTCTCAAGGCTTCCCAGGGAGGGAATTCTTGTGATGGTGGCAGCGGACCAAAGCTAAGCTGGTAGATAAGCTTAGAAGTTTTCATGCAGGCCCCTACATTTGAACCCTAAAGTTCAAAGTGGGGATCCAGCCTTGACATGGTGGCAGCGGTGGGATACATTTTAAACCCAAAAGCCAGTAAGAGATTTTTTTTTCCTTCTAGCTGCTTGGAAAGCAGAGCTGAAGGTAGATGCATATCTTATCTCTCCTTGCCTGAAGGCAGAGGTGTTAAGTTTTTTTTAACGAGGTCCTTTGTTAAGAGAAGGGTTCAAAGGGAGCAAACTTTGACTGACTGGTAAAGATAATTTACAAGTTGAATTGTTTTTTTTTTTCTTTTTACATCCTCGGGAGTAGCTTGTTAGAAAGTCTCTGTTAACTCAGCAGCAGCCAGAGCTAAGTACATCCCAATTTCAGTCAACTGCAGAGTGGTGTGACCCAGCACAAGAAAACCAGGAAAATGACTACCAAAGAAGAAAAAGCTAAAGAGGAGGCCCACAAGAGAGCTATGGAGCTGAAAGAAAAAGAGATAGAACTGAGAGACAGAGAAGAGAAAGCCAAAGAGGCGGCCCACAAGAGAGAGATAGAGCTGAGAGACAGAGAAGAGAAAGCCAAAGAGGCGGCCCACAAGAGAGAGATGGAGCTGAAAGAAAAAGAGATGGAACTGGAAGCAGCAAGGACTAGGCAGGGTGCATCAGACCATCCTAACAACTCCTCTCCAGGTACCACTTCCCATCCCAGGAAATTCCCTACCTACAAGGCAGGCGATGATACTGAGGCCTTCTTAGAAAATTTTGAAAGGGCCTGCCTTGGATACAACATCCCTCCACCCCAGTACATGGTAGAGCTGAGGCCGCAGCTCAGTGGACCCTTAGCAGAGGTGGCGGCTGAAATGCCTAAGGAACACATGAACAGTTATGAACTTTTTAAAAACAAGGCCAGAATCAGAATGGGGCTAACACCTGAGCATGCCCGTCGGCGGTTCAGAGCCCTAAGGTGGAAACCCGATGTGTCATTTACCCGACATGCCTACCACATTGGGAAAAATTGGGATGCCTGGATATCAGGAGCAAATGTTAAATCTACGGAAGAGTTGCCCTTCCTATTGCAAATGGAGCAGTTTTTAGAGGGTGTTCCTGAGGAAATAGAAAGGTACATCCTAGATGGGAAGCCCAAAACTGTAACCGAGGCGGGGGAGATTGGAGCCAAATGGGTGGAGGTGACAGAAAAGAAAAAAGCTAGTAGCAGTTGGAGCGAATATCAGAAGGGGCAAGCCGAAACAAAACCTTACCACCGGGGACAACCCAAGGCCCCACCCACATCCCAAGGGAAACCCCAGACGCCTTCTCACCCCACCACACCAGTCTCCATCAACCAACATCGCCCCGGTGATACCTTAGCAGGGCGATGTTTTAAATGTAATGAACTGGGGCATATAAAGGCTCACTGCCCCAAGAACCCTAACCGATTACAGTTCATTACACCCCAATCACACCAAAGATCCCCAGACCCAGATGCCTCTCTCATACCCTCGGAGCGAAGGGAAACCTTGAGAGTGGGCGGAAAGAAGGTTATCGCTTGGAGGGACACTGGGGCACAAGTGTCAACTATCCACCAATCCCTAGTGGACCCCAAACTCATCAACCCGGAGGCTACAGTGACAATTCAACCCTTCGTGTCACAGTCTGTAACCTTGCCTACAGCCCAGTTGCATGTCCAGTACAAGGGCTGGGCAGGAATGTGGACTTTTGCAGTCTATGACAATTATCCCATCCCCATGCTGCTGGGGGAAGACTTGGCCAACCATGTGAAGCTAGCCAAGAGGGTGGGAATAGTCACCCGCAGCCAGGCTAAGCAAGCTTCCACCCCCATCCCTGTTCCTGAGCCGTCCACCAGGGCCCCGTCTGTGTTACCGGAGACCCAAACACAGGTGGTGGAACCAGATCCCCTGCCAACGACTGCAACAGCCGTAGTGGATCCAATCCCAGAGACCCAGCCAAAGCCAGTCCCGGAACCGGAACTGGCAACGCAACCAGCACCAGAACCATTGCCGGCACGGAGTCCAGCGCTTGCAAACCCGTCTACAACTCCAATGCCAGAGGGCACCAGCGAGCCTGAACTGGCGGAAGCAGCAGATAACCCTCCCCAAGAGGCTCAGCCAGAGCCTGAGATACCACATAGTGCACCAGCGGACAGCGGTTCACGGTCAGTGGAAACAGCCCCAGCACCTGCATCGCTTCCAGAGGGACCAAGCCCCAGTCCACAGTCCAAGGAGGAACTGATGTCTCCAGCATCAAGGGAACAGTTCCAGGCCGAGCAGGAAGCAGATGACAGCCTTCAGAAAGCTTGGGCGGCGGCACGGAGCACCCCACCGCCTCTCAGCTCTTCTAACCGATCCCGGTTTGTTGTAGAACAAGGACTTTTATACAAGGAAACTCTTTCTGGTGGGCACCAGGAAGACTGGCATCCTCAAAGACAGTTGGTGGTTCCCACTAAGTATCGGGTAAAGCTCTTGAGCTTAGCCCATGATCATCCCAGTGGCCATTCTGGGGTGAACAGAACCAAAGACCGGTTGGGGAAGTCCTTCCACTGGGAGGGAATGGGCAAGGACGTTGCTAATTATGTCCGGTCTTGTGAGGTGTGCCAACGAGTGGGAAAGCCCCAAGACCAGGTTAAAGCCCCTCTCCAGCCACTACCCATAATTGAGGTCCCATTTCAGCGAGTAGCTGTGGATATTCTGGGTCCTTTCCCAAAGAAGACACCCAGAGGAAAGCAGTACGTACTGACTTTCATGGATTTTGCTACCCGATGGCCGGAAGCTGTACCCTTAAGCAACACCAAGACTAAAAGTGTGTGCCAGGCATTAGCAGACATTTTTGCCAGGGTAGGTTGGCCCTCCGACATCCTTACAGATTCGGGAACTAATTTCCTGGCAGGGAACATGAAAACCCTGTGGGAAGCTCATGGGGTGAATCACTTGGTTGCCACCCCTCATCACCATCAAACCAATGGTCTGGTGGAGAGGTTTAATGGAACTTTGGGGGCCATGATACGTAAATTCATAAATGAACACTCCAATGATTGGGACCTAGTGTTGCAGCAGTTGCTTTTTGCCTACAGGGCTGTACCACATCCCAGTTTAGGGTTTTCACCATTTGAACTTGTGTATGGCCGCGAGGTTAAGGGGCCATTACAGTTGGTGAAGCAGCAATGGGAGGGGTTTACGTCTTCTCCAGGAACTAACATTCTAGACTTTGTAAGCAACCTACAAAACACCCTCCGACACTCTTTAGCCCTTGCTAAAGAAAACCTAAAGGATGCTCAGGAAGAGCAAAAGGCCTGGTATGATAAACATTCCAGAGAACGGTCCTTCAAAGTAGGAGACCAAGTCATGGTCTTAAAGGCGCTCCAGGCCCATAAAATGGAAGCGTCGTGGGAAGGACCATTCACGGTCCAGGAGCGCCTAGGAGCTGTTAACTATCTCATAGCCTCCCCCACCTCCAACATAAAGCCTAAGGTATACCATGTTAATTCTCTTAAGCCCTTTTATTCCAGAGGATTAAACGTTTGCCAGTTTACAGCCCAGGAAACAGATGACGCGGAGTGGCCTGCAGGTGTCTACTACGAAGGAACAAGGAATGGTGGCGTGGAAGAGGTGAACCTCTCCACGACCCTGGGACGTCTGCAGCGACAGCAGATCAAGGAGCTGTGCACAAGCTTTGCACCGATTTTCTCAGCCACTCCAGGACGGACCGAACGGGCATACCACTCCATTGACACAGGTAATGCTCACCCAATTAGAACCCCACCCTACCGGGAGTCACCTCATGCCCAAGCGGCTATACAAAGGGAGATCCAGGACATGCTACAGATGGGTATAATCCGCCCCTCTAACAGTGCATGGGCATCTCCAGTGGTTCTAGTTCCCAAACCAGATGGGGAAATACGCTTTTGCGTGGACTACCGTAAGCTAAATGCTGTAACTCGTCCTGACAACTATCCAATGCCACGCACAGATGAGCTATTGGAAAAATTGGGACATGCCCAATTCATCTCTACTTTAGACTTAACCAAAGGGTACTGGCAAGTACCACTAGATGAACCCGCTAAGGAAAGGTCCGCCTTCGTCACCCAGGCAGGGGTGTATGAATTCAATGTACTCCCTTTCGGGTTGCGAAATGCACCCGCCACCTTCCAAAGACTTGTAGATGGTCTCTTAGCGGGATTGGGAGAATCTGCAGTTGCCTACCTCGATGATGTGGCCATTTTTTCTGATTCATGGACAGAACACCTGGAGCACCTGGGAAAAGTCTTCGAGCGCATCCGACAGGCAGGACTAACTGTTAAGGCTAAAAAGTGTCAAATAGGCCAAAACAGAGTGACGTACCTGGGGCACCAGGTGGGTCAAGGAACTATAAATCCCCTACAGGCCAAAGTGGATGCTATCCAAAAGTGGCCGGTTCCAAAGTCAAAGAAACAGGTCCAATCCTTCTTAGGCTTGGCCGGATATTATAGGCGATTTGTACCACACTACAGCCAAATCGCCGCCCCGCTGACAGACCTAACCAGAAAGAAACAGCCAAATGCAGTTCAGTGGACTGATGAGTGTCAAAAGGCCTTTAACCAGCTTAAGGCAACACTCATGTCTGACCCTGTGCTAAGGGCCCCAGACTTTGACAAACCGTTCCTAGTAACCACAGATGCTTCCGAGAGAGGCGTGGGAGCAGTTTTAATGCAGGAAGGACCGGATCAAGAATTCCATCCTGTCGTGTTTCTCAGCAAAAAACTGTCTGAGAGGGAAAGTCACTGGTCAATCAGCGAAAAGGAATGCTACGCCATTGTGTACGCGCTGGAAAAGCTACGCCCATATGTTTGGGGACGGCGTTTCCAACTACAAACAGACCATGCTGCGCTACAGTGGCTTCATACCGCCAAGGGAAATAACAAAAAACTTCTTCGGTGGAGTTTAGCTCTCCAAGATTTTGATTTTGAAATACAACACATTTCGGGAGCTTCTAACAAAGTGGCTGATGCACTCTCCCGGGAAAGTTTCCCAGAGTTAACTGGTTAACAATTGTTCTTGGAATGAAACATTGTTAGTTTTTATATAATCAGTAGTATGTCTTATTAACTCTGTTTTCTCCTAAAACTCCAGGAAGAAATCACAGCCAGTGTGGAACCGAACGTCCAACACTATCTGTGATTTGGGGGGCGTGTCATAACTATGAAGGGAAGGGTAACAGCTCTCTGTGTACAGAGAC
>NW_020707486.1:0-1261 GCF_002925995.2 Terrapene triunguis
TAGTCAAATATAATGAACTACAATGGAATTTGATCTGCTCTTATAATGCCAACCTCAAGCAGCTCGGTAATGCAAATCAAATCTCCCACTATTCCCTAATTATGCCAATAATACATGAATTGAGACTTCAAAATTCCAGCAGAACATAATGTATAAAGGAGATGTCTATATTGCCTCTGTTTACTCAGCAAAGCTCCCATTAAGCCTTACACATGCTTAAGAGATGGGACCCACATAAATGGGAGCAAAGATCCACAGGTTTAATTGTACTAAGAGTGAAGCAGAAAGACCTGCAACCTTAGCTTCCATGAGGCCATAAAAAAGGGCTGCAGGATGCAGGGTGGATGAGAAGAAGGGGGATTGAGGTACTAGCGTTAGATTCCAGAAAATCAGCCTCATGTCCTGTGCTTATCAAAGACTCACTGTGTGACCTTGGGATACTTAATCCGTTGTTTTCCATCTGTAAAAACTGGATAAAGCCCCTCCTTTGTCTGTCTTGTTCGTCTCTGGAGCAGAGGCTGTCTCTAACTAGCTGTATGTTCAGGCCCTAGCGCAGTGGAGGCCTGATCTTGGCTCTACAGGAATACAAACAGGAACGGATAATAATGGATGCAGAGGTTTATTTACAAATGCGAGAACCATCGACCCACCGTTCCAGCTCTTCCAGACATCAAGATAAAATATTTCAGCCATTCAGCTTTGTGACAAAGTGCCAGGAGCCTAGAGCTGGTCATGAAGGGTACGTCCACACTGCAATTAAAAATCCGCAGCTGGCCCGGGCCCGCTGGCTCAGGCTAAAGGGCTGGGGTCCCGTGAAGTGGGTGGGTTCTGGAGCCTGAATCCTACACCACAATGAAACAGCCCCTTAGCCCGAGCCAGGGCCGGCCGTGGGCGTTTAACAGCAGTGTAGACATACCCTAACGCATTAACTCTTCCCCGCCTGGAGTGGACTTAATTGATGGGTGTTCAAATGGCTTAATTAGGTAGGAGGCTGATGAGCTAATGAGAACAGGAGTACTTGTGGCATGTCAAGGCTGTATGCCCACTTTGAACTTTAGGGTACAAATGTAGGGGCCTGCATGAAAACTTCTAAGCTTAATTACCAGCTTAGTTCTGGTCCGCTGCCACCATTCCCTACCCTGGGAAGCTTTTAGAAACCTCTCACCAATTCCCTGGTGAATACAGATCCAAACTCCTTGGATCTTAAAACAAGGAGAAATTGACCCTTCCCCCCTCCTTCCTTTCACCAACTCCTGGTGAA
>NW_020707487.1:0-1264 GCF_002925995.2 Terrapene triunguis
TAGTCAAATATAATGAACTACAATGGAATTTGATCTGCTCTTATAATTCCAACCTCAAGCAGCTCGGTAATGCAAATCAAATCTCCCACTATTCCCTAATTATGCCAATAATACATGAATTGAGACTTCAAAATTCCAGCAGAACGTAATGTATAAAGGAGATGTCTATATTGCCTCTGTTTACTCAGCAAAGCTCCCATTAAGCCTTAGACATGCCTGGGGCCCTGTGTGTATTATGCTTAAGAGATGGGACCCACATAAATGGGAGCAAAGATCCACAGGTTTAATTGTACTAAGAGTGAAGGAGAAAGACCTGCAACCTTAGCTTCCATGAGGCCATAAAGAAGGGCTGCAGGATTCAGAGTGGATGAGAAGAAGGGGGATTGAGGTACTAGCGTTAGATTCCAGAAAATCAGCCTCATGTCCTGTGCTTATCAAAGACTCACTGTGTGACCTTGGGATACTTAATCCGTTGTTTTCCATCTGTAAAAACTGGATAAAGCCCCTCCTTTGTCTGTCTTGTTCGTCTCTGGAGCAGAGGCTGTCTCTAACTAGCTGTATGTTCAGGCCCTAGCGCAGTGGAGGCCTGATCTTGGCTCTACAGGAATACAAACAGGAACGGATAATAATGGATGCAGAGGTTTATTTACAAATGCGAGAACCATCGACCCACCCTTCCAGCTCTTCCAGACATCAAGATAAAATATTTCAGCCATTCAGCTTTGTGACAAAGTGCCAGGAGCCTAGAGCTGGTCATGAAGGGTACGTCCACACTGCAATTAAAAATCCGCAGCTGGCCCGGGCCCGCTGGCTCAGGCTAAAGGGCTGGGGTCCCGTGAAGTGGATGGGTTCTGGAGCCTGAATCCTACACCACAATGAAACAGCCCCTTAGCCCGAGCCAGGGCCGGCCGTGGGCGTTTAACTGCAGTGTAGACATACCCTAACGCATTAACTCTTCCCCGCCTGGAGTGGACTTAATTGATGGGTGTTCAAATGGCTTAATTAGGTAGGAGGCTGATGAGCTAATGAGAACAGGAGTACTTGTGGCATGTCAAGGCTGTATGCCCACTTTGAACTTTAGGGTACAAATGTAGGGGCCTGCATGAAAACTTCTAAGCTTAATTACCAGCTTAGTTCTGGTCCGCTGCCACCATTCCCTACCCTGGGAAGCTTTTAGAAACCTCTCACCAATTCCCTGGTGAATACAGATCCAAACTCCTTGGATCTTAAAACAAGAAGAAATTGACCCTTCCCCCCTCCTTCC
>NW_020707488.1:0-5230 GCF_002925995.2 Terrapene triunguis
TGTGACAAAGTTCCTCCTCTATCTTGGTGGGTCCTGCGCTTATTGGCGGATTTTCTTGCCTCAGAGATTCACCATGTGGCTTGGGGAACAGCCCAGAGACCTTCCCCTCTGGAAGAACCCACAGTCCAGGTCAATTGGGAGGTTTGGGGGGAACCCAGGCCTGCCCTCTACTCCGGGTTCCAGCCCAGGGCCCTGTGGACTACAGCTGTCTATAGTGCCTCCTGTAACAGCTGCATGACAGCTATAACTCCCTGGGCTACTTCCCCATGGCCTCCTCCAAACACCTTCCTTATTCTCACCACAGGACCTTCCTCCTGGTGTCTGATAACGCTTGTGCTCCTCAGTCCTCCAGCAGCACACCCTCTCACTCTCAGCTCCTTGCGCCTCTTGCTCCCAGCTCCTCACACTCGCACCACAAACTGAAGTGAGCTCCTTTTTTAAAACCCCGGTGCCCTGATTAGCCTGCCTTAATTGATTCTAGCAGCTTCCTGATTACTCTAGTGCAGCCCCTTCTCTGGTCACTCAGGGAACTGAAAACTACTCATCCAGTGACCAGTATATTTGCCCTCTACCAGACTCCTGTATCCCACTGGTCTGGGTCTGTCACATATCCCTCCCCCCCTGCTCAACGCCAAGGGGTTGGGCAGCTTGGGACACCAGACAGTGCACACGTGACAAGCCATCGGCGTTGCCATGACGACTCCCTGCTCTGTGTTGCACACGGAACTGGAAAGGTTGGAGGGATAAGAACCATCTGGTCACCCTTGTGTTCTTCTCCTTGTTCCGCTGCATCCATTGAAGAGGGGCATGGTCGGTCACGAGGACAAATCTGCGCCCCAGCAGGTAGTAGCGCAATGTTTCCATGGCCCATTTTACAGCGAGGCATTCTCTCTCCACCGCTGCATATTTTTGTTCCCTTGGAAGGAGTTTCCAACTGAGGTATAGAATTGGGTGTTCCTCCTCCCCGACCATCTGTGATAGAATGGCCCCCAACCCTACTTCCGATGCATCCGTCTGCAGGATAAACTCCTTGGTGAAATCAGGGGCTATCAGTACAGGATTACTGCACAGGGCAGTCCGTAGGTCTGTGAATGCTTCCTCTGCTGCATCAGACCATCTCACCAGATCAGGTCCACGGGCTTTCACTAGGTCTGTCAGGGGGCTTGCCCTTGTGGCAAAGTGGAGGATAAATCGTCGGTAATACCCCACCACACCTAGGAACGCCCGGACTTGTTTCTTGCGACTTGGTCGGGGCCAATTTTGGATGGCCTCTAACTTGTTCACTTGGGGTTTTACCAAACCTTTTCCCACAATGTAGCCAAGATATTTGACCTCTGTAAACCCTACAGCGCACTTGGCAGGGTTTGCGGTAAGGCCAGCTCGCCTGAAGGTATCGAAGACTGCCTCCACCTTCTCCAGGTGGGTTTCCCAGTCTGGGGTATGAATGACCACATCGTCCAAGTAGGCAGTAGCATAACTGTTATGCGGGCGTAATAGCTTGTCCATGAGGCACTGGAGGTAGCTGGGGCCCCATGTAGTCCAAAAGGGAGGACAGTATATTGAAAAAGACCCTCTGGTGTAGAGAACGCAGTCTTTTCCTTTGCGTCTTCTGCAAGGGGAATCTGCCAGTACCCCTTTGTCAAGTCTAGGGTAGTCAAGTACCGGGCATTACCCAGACGGTCCACTAGCTCATCTATGCGAGGTATGGGGTACGCGTCGAACTGGGATACTTCGTTTAGTCGCCGGAAGTCGTTGCAAAATCTTGTGGTGCCATCAGGTTTGGGCACCAGCACGATTGGGCTGGACCACTGACTGTGGGATTCTTCGATGATCCCCAACTCCAGCATTTTTTTTTACTTCTGCTTTTATTTCCTCCCTTTTTGCCGCTGGCACCCGATAGGGCCTCATTGTTACTCTGGCCCCAGGGTTCGTGACGATGTGGTGATATGTCTCGGTTGTTCGACCCAGTTTTGTCGAGAACACATCTTGGTTCCGGAAGATCATCTCAGACACCTCATTCTTCTGGTCTGGTGTTAAATCGGGAGACACTCTCACCTGTTTGGAAGGCTTGTTTTCCTGGGTTAGGTCTTTTTGGACCGTTGTGCATGCCTCTTGTGCATGCCAGGGTTTCAGAAGGTTAACGTGATAAATCTGTTCTTGTTTTCTGCGTCCTGGCTGCCGCACCTTGTAGGTTACTTCCCCCACGGGTTCAACCACCTCATAGGGCCCCTGCCATTGGGCCAGAAGCTTGCTTTCTGCCGTGGGTACCAACACCATAACCCGATCCCCTGGTTGGAACTGTCGCACTTTTGCCTGGCGATTGTAATGGGTTCGCTGGGCCTCCTGTGCCTTCTCCAAATGTTCCCGTACAATAGGGGTAACCCGGGCTATCCGGTCTCGCATCTGCATTACATGCTCGATTATATTTCTCCCCTCATTGGGTTCCTCTTCCCAGATCTCTTTGGCGATATCTAGTATGCCACGGGGGTGACGCCCGTATAATAACTCAAAGGGGGAAAACCCAGTTGAGGCCTGAGGTACCTCCCGGATAGCGAACATAAGGTAGGGTAGTAGGGTGTCCCAATCCTTCCCGTCCCGACTTATCACCTTCCTTATCATAGCCTTGAGGGTTCGGTTAAACCTTTCTACCAACCCATCAGTCTGCGGATGGTAGACCGAAGTTCTCAGGATATGTATATGGAGCAGCGTACAGAGGTCCTTCATTAGCTTCGACATAAATGGGGTTCCTTGGTTGGTTAATATCTCCTTCGGTAGCCCCATTCGGGCAAAGATCCCCACCAGCTCTTTGGCTATAGTTTTAGAGGCCGTGTTCCGCAGGGGGACGGCTTCTGGGTAGCGAGTAGCATAGTCCAAAACAACAAGTATATATTGGTGGCCCCGAGCCGTCTTCTCCAGGGGTCCCACTAGGTCAATGGCTATTCACTCGAAGGGGACCTCTATGATGGGAAGGGGTACTAAAGGTGCCCTCAAGTGGGGACGGAGACTGTGCAGCTCACACTCCGGGCAGGAGGCACAGTACCTCCGCACTTCTTCATGTACTCCGGGCCAGAAGAACCATCGTAGGACTCGCGCCAGGGTCTTCTCTACCCCCAAATGCCCCCCAAAAAGATGATTATGAGCAAGACTTAATACAGCGTTCCGGTGTTTTTGAGGTACTAGGATCTGCTGTACCTTCTGCCCCTGTACTGGTGCAACCCGGTACAAGAGATCCTTCTTCATTATGAAGTAGGGTCCTGGTCCCTGGGTTTTCCCTTCCACGGGGACCCCATCTATTTCAGTCACCTCCTTCCTAATGTTGTCATACCTTGGGTCTTCTGCCTGGTCCCGTCCAAAATTTCCTCTCCTGGGGCTAATCTGCCCAAGATCTAGGGGCCCAGTCTCTGTTGCCTCTACTGGTTCAGAAGCATTAGGGTGGGGGTCAGACTCAGGTGCTTCTCCCTCCTGCGTGGCCTCCTTTTTAGCTGTGTGGGTCCGCCTACCTACAAGAGCGACCCTCTGGCTTTGGGTCAGTATTCGGGTTCCCAAGGCCTTAGCTGCCCTTCTTTCCCTTTTTGTCTTTCTACCCTGTCTGGGAGTGGAGAACAAATCTGGGGATATTTCAGAGAAGATTGGGGGTTGACAGTCTGCTGTGGATGCCTCACCAATTTTAGGGTCCCCATCTTTCTCCAATCCCCCTACTGGGAGTAAGTTTCCAAACCCTGGGAAGTCCCTCCCTATGAGCACCGGGTATGGGAGTTTAGGGACTACATCTGCTGCTACCTCAGTAGTGTTCCCTTGGAATTCGATTTTTACTGGGATGGTGGGGTAGTAACTAACTGTCCCATGGACACATGTTATCCCCGTACGTTTAGTCTGTAGCAGCTGACTACGCTTCACGAGCTTCCCTGAGATAAGTGTGATAGCACTCCCCGAATCAACCAGTGCCGTGGTCCCTACCCCATTTAGTTTCACTGGTCTGGTATACATATGTGGGGTTAGTGAGACCCCCACAAGGTGGATTAGGGAGCATGGATCTGCCCAGTTCCCCAGGTTACACTGCATAGGCTCCTCAGCATTGGGACACTGTGCAGCTATGTGTCCCCACTCCCCGCAGGCATAACATCTGTATGGAGCCCTAGGCGTTCCCCGGTCTCTTGGTTTGGGCAGTCTAACATCACGATCCTCTTCTCCCTCAGTGCTCCGACTCTTTGTGGCCTCTGATGGGCCTTCAGCCTCTCTCTTTTTCCACCTGGGCCCTCCTGGTGGCCCAGTCACCCGAACTTTAGGGCTTGGTGCTGCTAGTTTAACCCGGGGTGCCTCTTCCTTAACTGGTCGGGTCAGCTCCCTCGCTGTCCTTCGCCTCTCTACCAGGGCGACAACCTCGTCATAGGTGGAGGGTTCGTTCTGGCTTACCCAGGCACGAAGGTCTGGTGGTAGTCCCCTCATGTATCAGTCGATGACCAGAACCGCTAGTATCTCTTCCGGACTCCAGGACTCTGTTTGCAACCAATTCGTGTGAGATGGATGAGGTCATACAATTGGGACTGCGGGGTTTTGTCTTCCTGGTACCTCCAACCGTGATACTGCTGGGCCCGCACTGCTGTCGTTACCCCAGATCTGGCCAGGATCTCTGCTTTCAGCTGGGGGTAGTCTGCCACAGCCTCTTCAGGCAGATCATGGTAGGCCTTCTGAGCCTCCCCACACAGGAATGGGGCAAGGATGCCAGACTACTGATCTCGAGGCCAGGCCTCCCGTAGGGCTGTCCTCTCAATGGCCAGAAGGTATGCCTCTACATCATCCTTCCATGTCATTTTCTGCAGCCAATGGCTGACCCGTATGAGCCGCGTCCCATCATGACCGCGATTCAGCTCTGTAAGGGACTTTACCTGGTTTAACAGTTCCCGCAACATAACTCGGTCTTGAGCAGCCTGGTCCATCAGCAGGCGATTAGTCTCTTGCTGCAGCCGCACTGCCTCCTGTTGGGCGGCTGCCTGGACACGGGTAGCCTCCTGCTGGGCCGCCGTAGCTTGTATCAGTGCCAGCACTACGTCATCCATTGTGGTGAAAAAAAATAAACCCTCTCCCTTTTTTTGTTTGTTTTTGTTTGTTTGTTTGTTTGTTTTTTAAATCATCCTCCTTCTTCTGCCGCGCTGTGCACCCCAAGATCCCACTTCTCACACCAGTGTGACAAAGTTCCTCCTCTATCTTGGTGGGTCCTGCGCTTATTGGC
>NW_020707489.1:0-5920 GCF_002925995.2 Terrapene triunguis
AGACGAGAACTTTTTCTAACATGCCACAATGTAATGCCTGCTGTAACTGCTGTCGGGAAGGGAGAGGTAGGGGGAGAACAGAACAAAGGCTTGTACACAAACAGCTTGGAATATAAAATGGGAAACTTGCTTGTATTTGCTGCGCTTGATTTGAGACATGCTGGTCTCCTAGTGCCTATTCAGAGCTCTTGAATAAATCTAGTTTGCTTCTCCACCCTGGTGTGTCTAGTGGTGCGACGCACACTGGGCAAAGAACCCTGTTGCCCCCTTGGGGCCCTCTGGGCAGGCAACAGTTTTGGCGCCCAACGTGGGGCTAGAGGCTGAAATTTAGCCTTGCCTGGATCCCTCCTGGCGGCCGATGGATTACGGCGACGACCGACGCCCAGCGCGCACCGGTGACTTCATCGGGGGCCTCGGCTGAGATGTGGTGTGATCGACCCCGGAGGGCACAACGGTGCAACGCTCTCGGACAATGGAGAAGCAGTTGTGGGCAACGGTGAGGAACCAGACCCTTGGATAAGGTAGGAACAGTCCAGTCTCCCTAGAGTATGGGGCAGGGACAGAGTACAGCCGGCGGGGCACAGTGTACGCCCTTAGAATGCATTCTAGCAAATTGGGACATGTTTGGGTCAGATTCAATGCTTAGAAGTAAATTAAAAAGGTTATGTACAGTTGCCTGGCCTCAATACCAGCTAGAGTGCCAGGAAAGGTGGCCACTGGAAGGATCACTTAATTACAACACAATCCTTCAGTTACTTCTGTTTTGTCAGCGAACTGGTATACGTTTATGATGTTAAGAAATATGCCTGATATTTTGCACAAGTGCCATTTGACTCCGACAAGCTTGGTAGTAACTGCTGCTAAACCCCAGAACCCTCCCACAGTTGTAATGGCAGAATCGGTATCCCCTTCGGCTCCAGCACCCCCACAGGCTCCAGAGAGTACCCCCTCGGTGGGATTGTATCCGTTGATTACTGAGAATGTGGTAGCCCATCCAGGAATACAGGATCGTGCAGCCCAGATTGTGCCAGTGTATTCTCATGTTCCTTTTAATCCAGTGCACCTAGCTGCCTTTAAGGCAGAAGCAGGGGAATTCTCCACGAATCCAAGCAAGTTTATTTCAATCTTTGAAGGATGTCTAGCTAGCCATAAGCCTGACTGGGATGATTGCAATATACTTATGAGAACCTTGTTGTCTGAGGTGGAGCGGAATCAGGTTATAGCTAAGGCCAAGGAGGAGGCACAAAGAAGGCATAATGAGGATAGAGAAGGCAAGCCCCTGCCTGAGGTTGCTGTCCCCATAGCGGACCCCCCGGTGGAATACGAATGAGGAGGGGGATTTGAGGATGCTTAACTCCTATAAGGAACTGCTTATGTATGGCCTCCGGCACTCGGCTGTCAGATATAACAATTGGGCAAAGCCTTATGAGCTAATCCAGGAACCAAAAGAGAGTCCGGTGGCTCATTGGGAGGACAACAGAAGTGTTAAAAAGCAGCTTTGCTGGACAGTATTGGCCCAGGGATTTAAAAATTCCCCCACTCTGTTCGGCCAGACTCTGGACAGAGACTTGGAGGAGTGGAATAATTCGGACAGAGTCCTCCTCCTGCAATATGTAGATGACTTGTTAATTGCTGCTGTGGGTCTGATCCCTTGTCTCAAAGCCACTGTGAGCCTCCTGAACTTTGTTGGACTCCGAGGATACCGGGTAGCTCGGAGCAAGGCTCAAATTGCTCTCTCAGAAGTACAGTATCGGATTTCACATAAGGCAGGGGGAGAGGCAGCTCTCAAATGAAAGAAAGGAGGCTATCTGCCAAGTTCCTATTCCAAGCAACCGAATACAGCTCAGGGCATTTCTGGGCATGGCAGGCTTTTGCAGAATATGGATCCCAGAGTATGGACTGTGGGCTAAACCTCTGTATGAATGTGTTAAGGGAGCGGATCATGACCCCCCTTTCACTGGTCCCCAGAAGCGGACAGGGCATTTAAAATCTTGAAAAGGAAGCTGAAGGAAGCCCCAGCTCTGGGTCTGCCGGATCTCTCTAAGCCGTTCCAGCTGTATGTGCATGAAAGGAAAGGGGTAGCCCTGGGAGTGCTTACTCAGTTATTAGGCACCTGGAAATGTCCCATGGCATATTTCTCTAAACAACTGGATCAAGTTGCAAAGGGGTGGCCAGCATGCTTGAGGGCAGTCGCAGCCACTGCCCTAGTGCTTGGGGAAGCTGAAAAACTGACACTGGGAGGAACTGTGCAAGTGTACATTCCCCATATGGTCCAAGCCCTGCTGGACACTAAGGGTGGTCTCTGGCTCACGCTGGCTCGGGTTGCTCGGTACCAGGCAAAACTGTTAGAGAACCCTGAAGTTACCCTGCAAACCTGTCCCTCTCTTAATCCAGCTACCCTGCTACCAGAAACATAAAAGCAGGAACATGACTGTCTGGAAATCATAGATGCCCAATACTCCAGCCGCCCAGATTTAAAAGATCAACCACTCCCAAATGCTGACTTGGAATGGTATACCGATGGCAGTAGTGCCGTTGTAGATGGGCAAAGGAGGGCGGGTTATGCTATTGTGACCCTTCATGATACCGTGGAAGCTGAGAGTTTACCTGCTGGGACATCTGCCCAACTTGCTGAACTAGTGGCCCTGACTTGTGCACTCGAGGTGGCAAAAGACAAACGGGTTAATATCTTTACTGATTCAAAGTATGCTTTTGGAGTATTGCATGCTCACGCTGGTCTGTGGAAGCAAAGAGGGATGCTAACAGCCCAAGGCTCCCCGGTTAAGCATGGGTGTCAAATTCTCCGGCTGTTAGAAGCGGTACAACTCCCCTCAGCAATAGCACTGGTGCATTGCAGAGCCCATCAAAAGGAAGATCAAGATGTAACCAAGGGCAATGCCAGAGCAGACAGGGAAGCCAAGCGCGCTGCTACCCTGAAATCACCAACAGAGGAGAATGCCCAAATGCATGCCCTCATCCCATCAGTAGGTGAGCTTGCAACTCCTCAGTACTCCCATGATGACAGAAACCTGGCTGACAGGCTCGGTCTCCAGGAAAAGGAGGGATGGCTTTATTCTACAGAGGGAAAAATCCTCCTGCCCAAGGGCCTAATCCGACCAGTGTTGCAGAAACTACATCAAACCACCCACGCAGGCAGAGAGGCTCTTACCCAGCTTATGAATAAATATTTTCTAACCTCTGGACTTAAACCCCTAGCATCACAGGTACAGGCTGAATGTTTAATCTGCCAAAAGAATAACCCTCGACCAGGAGTAGCAGTGTTGCCAGCCACTCTGGAACCTACCCCAGGCCCAGGATTCGTGTGGCAAATAGACTTTACTGAGTTTCCCAGGACCCAAGGGTACAGGTACCTCCTCGTCTTGGTGGATCGATTCAGTGGATGGCCCGAAGCCTTCCCATGTCGTAACAACACTGCCAAAACAGTGGCTCTTAAGTTTGTCAAGGAGATCATTCCTCGCTTCGGACTCCCCCAGTGGATGGAATCTGATAACGGAACACACTTCACATCTCAAGTTGTTCAAAAGATATCAAGTGCCTTGCAAATCCCCTGGAAGCTCCACACACCATGGCAACCACAAGCCAGTGGAGTAGTGGAACGCACAAATCAGACACTCAAGCGACACCTCTCAAAGGTCTATCAGGAGGCCTCTCTTAGGTGGCCTGATGCTTTGCCCCTTGTGTTACTCCGCATTCGTGCTCTTCCCAAGGGCAGGTTAGGGTTTAGTCCCTTCCAAATTATGTTTGGAAGGGCATGGCCTCTGAACGGTACACCGGTTCTGGCAGGAGAGTGGGAAATGGGATGTGGTTTCTTGTCTCAGTACATGTGCTCTCTGTCTGCTGTTCTTTCTTCTCTTCACAGATACACCAAAGATTCACAGCCTCTTCTGCTGGATGACCCGGTCCACTCCTTGCAGCCAGGTGACTCCGTTCTCGTTCGGACCTGGAAGGACAAGCCTCTCCAAGTGAAGTGGAAGGGACCCCACACCGTCCTGCTGGTCTCCCACACGGCAGCAAAGGTCGAAGGACACAAGGACTGGATTCATCACTCTCGACTGAAAGGAGTACCCACTCCTGAACAGTGGACTGTCCAGCCTGCAGAAAAGACTGCCAGCGATGATTTGGGACTTAAGCTGTTATTCAAAAGACAGTAAGGGTAGCTGGGAATGCCTGGTGATCTCTTTGAACAGCCACAGTGCACTCCCCGCGAAAACCCTGAGCATTGGTTCTATCTATTCACAGAAGGCCGACCTAGCCTATGGTCCTGGTCCTTTTATTTTTTAATTTGTTTGGTGTCAATAATTCTTATCTTCTGGGCATTTGGGTTGTTGTAATTACAATATGGATTCAGGTTTAGGGTCTCTCACAACATTCCTTTTTGTCACAGAAGCAATCCTTCTGTTACCTACTGTTTCACCCACATCGCATGCAGGATGGGGAGCCATCCCTACAGATATGGCTACCAATACCTATGAGGCCCTGAAAATTGCCTTTGCCCATGAATTCAATCTCTCCCACTGTTGGATATGTGCCCAGACTCCCCACCATTCGGCTGGATTGCCCTGAAGAGTAGTTCCCCAAAATTGGTCAGACTTTTGTCAAAGGTGGATGGTTACCAGCAGCAGCACCTCTGACAATTTAAGTTTGCGATCTAACTGTACTGCGGAAGCTCCTTATGGCCTACACAATGGCTCTTGGAATTCCCTCTATAGTAGCACTCTTAAGCCCCAGCCTATTCGTTTACGCTCTCCACCCACTGGTCTCATATGTTTTCAGCAAGCCAGTACAAGTAATCATATCTGGTTTGCCGGCGTTAATACATGTAGATTTTATATTGGTCTTGGTATAAGTCTCACTGTTCCTGTACTGAATGCCACCGGTTGGCAAACCGGCGCTGCATTTTTTGCCCTTTCCCCACAAGCCACCCTACGGGACCTACAAGGTAACAATGGAAAGGCTAGTTATGGTGAAGCATTCTGGGTCTGTGGTAATAGTGCCTACAAATGGCTTCCTCATGGTTGGCATGGTAGCTGTTACAAAGGCTATCTCGCTCCTCCCCTCCGTGTTCTGACCCAGGCTCCCTCAGGTCACCCTAGGTACTATCGGTCCTTGAGAGCTACCATTGAACCCATCGGAGAAGGAGACAGGTTTGGGATGATATTCCTCCCTACTTATGGGGTGGGATGGCTAGCCCAACTCTACAGGAGACTGTCTAAATTTCTCACCCAGTTTGCCAATGATACCCTGGCCATAGAAAAAGGCATAAGCTCCAAGCTGTACCAGCTTCGATTGCTGGCTCTGCAAAACCGCCAGGCCCTAGATTATGTGTTAGCCTCACGGGGCGGGGTCTGTGCCCTTATTGGAGAAGAATGTTGTACCTATGTCCCAGAGTTTTCACAGGATATTAACAAGCACATCTTGTCAGCCGAACAGGCCTTGAACCAGTGGAAGGCCCAGGAAGGAGATTCCCTTTGGGGTTGGTTACCTGGTCTAGGGGGACTAGGGGGGAGGCATTGTTTGTCTCTTGCTCACAGGTGTTGTGATATGTTTTGTTCTTTTTCTTTTGCTCGCTTGCTGTAAAGTGTTCATACATAAGATTTGTACCTCCCATTCCCCAGAAGTTCCTTTATACTCTCTCATTGATGATCCCAATTGCATGGAGCTTAATCGCATTTTGTCTTTAGAGTATGAGAAAACTCTGCCAAAGGTTTGTTGAGTGTTCTCAAAGGAGGGAATTGTTGGCGTCACTAGGCATAGCTACCAGGTAACTTGGGTGGGGGGGAGGGTGGAAGGCCATAAGTGTCGATGAAACCTCCCTGCTCTGGGTCTAAGTGAGCCACAGTAACTCCATCTTGTGAACTTTAACCAGCCTCAATGCTAACCAGCCTAAAAGCAGAATATG
>NW_020707490.1:0-2788 GCF_002925995.2 Terrapene triunguis
TAGGCAGTCATTTCCCATTTTGTATGTGTGCAACTGATTGTTCCTTCTTAAGTGGACTATTTTGCATTTGTCCTTATTGAATTTCATCTTATTTACTTCAGACCATTTCTCCAGTTTGTCCAGATCATTTTGAATGTTAATCTTATCCTCCAAGCACTTGCAACCCCTGCCAGCTCGGTATCATCTGCAAACTTTATAAGTGTACTCTCTGTGCCATTAGCACTGGACCCAGAACTGATCCCCAGAGGACCCCACTCGATATGCCCTTCCAGCATGACTGTGAACCACTGATAGCTACTCTCTGTCAACAGTTTTCCAACCAGTTCCGCAACCACCTTATAGTAGCTCCATCTAGGTTGTATTTCCCTAGTTTGTTTATGAGAAGCTCATGCTAGACAGTATCGAAAGCTTTACTAAAGTCAAGATATATCACATCTACCACTTCTCCCCTTCCACAAGGCTTGTTACCCTGCCAAAGAAAGCTAGTAGGTTGGTTTGACATGATTTGTTCCTGTTAAATCCATGCTGACTTTTATTTTTTTATCACCTTATTATCTTCTAGGTGTTTGCAAATTGACTGCTTAATTATTTGCTCCATTATCTTTCCGGTACAGAAGTTAAACTGACTGGTCTGTAATTCCCCGGGTTGTCCTTATTTCCCTTTTTATAGATGGGTAGGATATTTGCCCTTTTCCAGGCCTCTGGAATCTCTCCCGTCTTCCATGACTTTTTGAAGATAATCACTAATGGCTCAGATATCTCCTCGGTCAGCTCCTTGAGTATTCTAGGATGCATTTCATCAGGCCCTGGTGACTTGAAGACATCTAACTTGTCTAAGTAATTTTTAACTTGTTCTTTCCCTATTTTAGCCTCTGATCCGACCTCATTTTCCCTACCATTCATTATGTTAGACGTCCAATTGCTACTAACCTTTGTGGTGGAAAAACCAAACCAAAAAAGTCATTTAGCACATCTCCGATTTCCACATTTTCTGTTATTGTTTCTCTCCTCTGCCCTCCCCATTGAGTAACAGGCCTACCTTGTCCATTGTCTTCCTCTTGCTTCTAATGTATTTGTAAAATGTTTTGTTGTTTTTGATCTCGTTTTGTGCCTTGGCCTTTCTAATTCTGTCCCTACATACTTGTGTTGTTTGTTTATATTCATCCTTTGTAATTTGACCAAGTTTCCACTTTTTGTAGGACTCTCTTTTGAGTTTCAGATCATTGAAAATCTCCTGGTTAAGCCAGGGTGGTCTCTTGCAATACTTCCTATCTTTTCTATGCAGTGGGATAGTTTGCTCTTGTGCCCTTAATAATGTCTCTTTGAAAAACTGCCAACTCTTTTGAACTGTTTTCCCCCTTAAACTTGCTTCCCATGGGATCTTACCTACCATCTCCCTGAGTTTTCTAAAGTCTGCCAACTTCCTGGTGCAAGTGCTGGAGGAACCAACTAGGGGCCATGCTCCTCTTGACCTGCTGCTCACAAACAGGGAAGAATTGGGAGGGGAAGTAGAAGTGGGTGGCAACCTGGGCAGCAGTGACCATGAGATGGTCAAGTTCAGGATCCTGACAAAAAGAAGAAAGGAGAGCAGCGGAATACGGACACTGGACTTCAGAAAAGCAGGCTTTGATTCCCTCAGGAAACTGATGGGCAGGATCCCCTGGGAGGCTAATATGAGGGGAAAAGGAGTCCAGGAGAGCTGGCTGTATTTTACAAAAGCCTTATTGAGGGAGCAGGAACAAACCATCCCTATGTGCAGAAAGAATAGCAAATATGGCAGGCGACCAGCTTGGCTTAACAGAGAAATCTTCCGTGAGCTTAAACACAAAACGGAAGCTTACAAGAAGTGGAAACTTGGTCAGATGACTAGGGCGGAGTCTAAAAATATTGCTCGAGCATACAGGGGTGTAATCAGGAAGGCCAAAGCACAATTGGAGTTGCAGCTAGCAAGGGATGTGAAGGGTATCAAGAAGGGTTTCTACTGGTATGTTAGTAGCAAAAAGAAGGTCAGGGAAAGTGTGGGACCCTTACTGAATCGGGGAGGCAACCTAGTGACAGATGATGTGGAAAAAGCTGAAGTACTCAATGCTTTTTTTGCCTCAGTCTTCACAGACAAGGTCAGCTCCCAGACTGCTGCACTGGGCAGCACAGTATGGGGAGGAGATGAGCAGCCCTCAGCAGTGAAAGAACAGGTTAAGGACTATTTAGAAAAGTTGGACATGCACAAGTCCATGGGGCCAGTTGCAATGCATCCGAGGGTGCTGAGGGAGTTGACTGATGTGATTGGAGAGTCATTGGCCATTATCTTTGAAAACTTGTGGCGACTTGGGGAGGTCCTGGACGGTTGGAAAAAGGCAAATATAGTGCCCATCTTTAAAAAGGGGAAGAAGGACAATCTGGGGAACTGCAGACCCCTCAGTCCCCGGAAAAATCAAGGAATCCATTTTGAAGCACTTGGAGGAGAGGAAGATGATCAGGAACAGTCAGCATGGATTCACTAAGAGCAAGTCATGCCTGACCAACCTGATTGCCTTCTATGATGAGATAACTGGCTCTGTGGATAGTATAGATTGGATGAATGGACTATAAGGTGGAAAGAAAGCTGGTTAGATCATCGGGCTCAACAGGTAGTGATCAACGGCTCAATGTCTAATTGGCAGCTGGTATCAACCGATGTGCCCCAGGGTCTGAAGTAAATAAGATGAAATTCAATAAGGACAAATGCAAAATAGTCCACTTAGGAAGGAACAATCAGTTGCACACATACAAAATGGGAAATGACTGCCTA